>NW_009923222.1:62527-118833 GCF_000696875.1 Nestor notabilis
AGTGGACGGGAGGGAAGGCTGTGGGAGAGGAGGGGCCATTTGCAAGCAGTTTAAGGCAGCGCCTATAAAAATGTGAGCAGCTGTTCTCCTGACTGACCTCACATAAACCAAGGACGACCTGGAGATTTTCATGCTCAGGACAGAAGTTGTGGCTCCTCAATGTAGCTTCAAGCACTATTTCTGAACAGTTTTGAACAAGCCCTAAAGGTCCTAACTCACACAAAGGCTGAAGTTTTAAGGGGGCAATTAAAAACAATTGTAACTTGGTTTCAATCCTTTATCTGGCATTCAGGATTAGTCTGTGCCATCATGAAGGCACAGAGCACCCTCATAACCTAGAGGAACCTTCAAAGAAATTGCAAAGAAAATGTGGAGATTACACAACATCCTGGCAAAAATAGTGTGTTGTAATTTGAAGTGTTCCCACATAGTCCACATTTAGTTGTTAATGGAACAGAGCCTGTAGAAACAACAGTTATGTGCAAGGAGAAAATTGCTTATGATTAGCTGAAGAAGAGGACTTCGACTTCGTGTTAAATGTAGCATTACTTAACTAAAGAATATGCAATGGGAATATATTTCTCTCAAGCTTTCTGGGAAGTCAGAAATTCAGTACCTGTAAACCTAAGGCACATGAAGTTTTCTTCTTCCACAGATGCCACTGTCTGTAATGCATCAATATTTTCAAAAACTACCAAAACAAAGATATTTCTCTAAATTATGAGCAACACTTAAAATTGCACATCAATCCAAGTGATTTAGGTATTACTAATAGATGAAATCTCATAATAATAATGCTGTTCGGAAGAGTTAACGTTGAGTCTTCTTTCATGCTTTCTTCAACTTAGAAGTGGTGCATACTCCATCCCTGGCAGTGTTCAAGGCCAGCTTGGACACAGCCTTGGGTGACATGGTCTAGTGTGAGGTGTCCCTGCCCATGGCAGGGGGTTGGAACTGGATGATCTTAAGGTCCTTTCCAGTGCAGACCAGTCTGTGATTCTATGCCTGAGGTCCCTTAGCTCCTGAATTGGTACCCTCATTTTCAGAAGAACTAATCATTTGAGTCTCTTATTTTGCTGCCTGAATATAGATTCCCATAAGAAACTTGTAAGCTGTCTTTACAAGTTCCAAAGCTAAGGAGAAAGCTGAGTATACAGAATTCTGACTAAAAGTTAACTTTGATATTTTAAAGATCCCTCAATTTCCTTTATATCTTGGCCAGAATTATAACAGAAACATTGACAAGAAAATCTGTTAGGCCTTTAGTAGAATTTTTAACATCCATGAAAGAGAAGCATGGGTGTCAGAAAAGGAAGTAAATTCCTACTGATGATGCAGAGAAGTCATTGAGACCTCATGGCAACCTTGGAGCAGGGCGAGGTGGGACAACGGAGCAGGGTTGGGCTGGGCTGGGCTATACTGGAAGGCAAAAGGCAAATCATGCAAATAGTGGCTCTGCTGTCATGGTGTGTTGGCCTGATCTTACAGGTACCATTTGGCACAGTGTGCAATAGCACACATCTCAGTATACATTCTGTGCCAGGCAGAAGAGGCTGGTGACACCATTTAACTGTGAGTTGTGAGGGGGAAAGCAGCTCTTTTGTGGTGACGGATGACAAATGACAAGGAGAGCATGCACTGAGCTGTTAGGAGAAGGGTGGTGTAGAGCTCCAGTGCCTCACCACAGAAATACCTGCTCAGCTGAGTGAGAGGAGGCACGAGTGCGTATATTTGTGAGATTGATCTTTAATTAGGGAAAATGATATACAAGAAGCTGCTTTAGCTTATAGCATTATTTGCCTTGTGTTTCTAGAACTGTTCTTAATATTAGGAGCTATTTCTTATGCAAAATTTAAAAGCAAAGGATGCTTTAACTTCCTTTTCAAATCCTCAAGGTTATGCAGGATAATAGAAGATTGTAGGTGTTCAATAACATGTGTAGTTGATGCCTTTCTCAAGACAGAAGATGCCTTTCTCTCCTACAGTTCAAGATTTCAGCACTTGAAATAAAGTGTTACAGTAGGCCACTCATAAATGCTCCAAGACTTTCTTAATAGAAGTCACGCAAAGAACAAACTAGAGAACTCTGCTTGCAATAGAACAGAAACTAAACAATTTGTCACAAAAGATACTGAGAGATATCTTCAGTATCAGCCATCACAGAACTGGGTATGGTTTTAAAATCCTCAAAGAAATATTGGCTCACCCTTAAGGGTTTTCTTCTGCCTGCTTCAGGGGCCATTAACAACAGATCATACGCAAGCCCTTATCTGTTGTTCAGTTTGTGCTTCTTTAACAATAATGGTATATTGTGATGAAATAAGATGAATGGCAGACGTCAAGACCATTGAAAATAGTGGTTTGATACCTGAGCATTCGTGAGAAACAGAAGTGAAGTAGCTGGAGAGTTTAAAATCCAACTAGACTTCATTTTATCCTCGACATTTGAATTGGAATTGCCATTTAAAGTAGAAATCAATGCAGGTTGCATAGAGGCCAGATTTAGTCACAGTAACTCAAAGCTGAGTGGTGCTTCACACCACCACTAAACCTCACGGATTATATGGATAAGGCACCATCAGGGAGGAGTGACAGAATCCAAACATGGTCCTTGAACAGGTAGCTTCCCACAAGGCTTTTGTGCCAGGCTCAGTCAGTCACACAAAAATAACCCCAAGCTAATGTTAACATCACGTGCTTTCACAAAGCAATATCCAGTCCCATTGTTTTGATGTAAATATACTCCTATAAACAGTGATATTTAAAATACATAACTTTTTTTGTTTCTTCTTCTAATGTTTAAAGATGAAATAAACAAAACCAGTGCCTGTTTTTTCACGTTCCAAGACTTTGTGCTTCCAGAGATAATGTATTGTACACAGTTTGTCCTTTTACTAGACAGTACAACTCTGTGATAACAACAAAGCTGGGAACTCTACCAGGCTTGCTGAGCCAGAGGTATTGCCACCCATTACTAACATTTGGAATGGTGGGCCCCATTGCCCTGAAATAAAAATCTGAAAGCAGTACTATTTTTTCCGTAAGGATAGAAAAAAATCAGGAATTAACGCGAACTCTAAATCCTGCAAGTGATACTGATAGGGCATTTTTATCACATATGTTTGGAAAAATAAAAGCTCTAAGACAAACCAATAATGAAGCTCTCAGCTCTGAAATGCAAAGTGTTTCAAAATGTCTAGTATTTTCCCTTTGCATTAGCTACAGACTTGTGTCTCACTGAACTCATTTGCTTCCCACCTCACTCCACTCATTTCCCCATCCTCTTACCATCTCCACTTACTTTCTTGTTGCCCATGTGTCCCTACCCTTCTTCATTGTTTGTCTGTTTGTTCATTCCCCAACCCTTTCAACACCCAAAATTTGGTCTTTCCCATCTCCTTTCTGAAGTTGCTACAATTTCTAAGCTTTTCACATTTAGAAGCATGATAATTCTTTTTCTCACTAACTAATGACTGGGGTCCATTGCCTCAGACAAGGTGGCAATAGGTGATTATATGATCACAGAGCATTTTGGGTTACAAACGACCATCCTCCTGCTCACAGCAGGCTCATCTCTGAGATCAGATAGGGTTGCTCCAGGCTCTGTCCAGTCATATCTGGAAAGCCTCCAAGGACTATGCAGCCTCTCTGGTCAACCTGTTCCACTGCCTATTTCTCCTCGTGGGGAAAGGCGTGAGCCTTATACCCACTCTGAAGCTCTTTCCTTTCAACTTAAGCCTGTTGTCTTACATTCTCCACCTCTTGCACCACTGTGAAGAGCCTGGCGCCATCTACTCTATGACATCCCCATAGGTCCTGGGGGGTCTGCTGTCATATCCCCTGAATCCATGTCTTCTTCCCCAGGCTGAACGAGTCATGGTCCCTCAGCCTCTCCTCACAGGGAAAGTCCTCCAGCCCCTTCCATCCAGGAGACCCTTCAGGGCCTTTTCCAAGGAGTTGCTGCCCTAACAGGCAGCCTCCAGCCTGTGGCATTGAAAGAGGTTTGTGTATGCCAGGGATAGGACTTGCCATCTCTCCCTGCTGAATTTCACAAGGTTCCTGTCAATCCACCCACTGGGAGCAAGAGAAGCCAACACCAACAGAGAGCAGAAGAACCTTCAGAGCAAGCAATGACAGCGCTCTGAGGTCCACATGCAGCCCAGCATCTGAGATACAGAAAGGTACAGAATGCAAAAGCTTTTCCTGTAGGCCCCTATCAATCAAAGACTGAAACTCAAGAAACTAAGACAAAATACCACTGCTCAGACAGAAGAGAAGGCAGCAGGGCTGCAGTGTGCCCTGTAGGATTTGCCACCACTGAGCACTGCTGTATTCAGACCTAGCCAGGCAGTCAGATCACCAGAGGACAGGGGAGTCAATCAGTGCTGCTCTGCAGAGGATCTGAACACTCTCTAGGAAGACATAGACAAAGCCATGCAACCAGTACAGATTTAGGGCCCAGTGTATGACAGAGATCAAAGGGTTGCTGGGAACATTCAAAACCTTATGCAGATATCCAAATCTTTAGCTGATTTGAAATACTCACTTGGAGAAAACATCTGGAAACTGGCATTGGAGCCATGTTCCCAATAAATGATTAGCTAGCCAGAAAAACAATAAACCCCAGTGGCTATTTTTCAAACGTGCAGTAAAAGCACCACTGGCATGTTCTAGGGAGATGTTTTGGAAGAAAGGAGGGGTTCATCAGTCATTCAGAGCCAGAACTTGTGCTAGCACAGCTGTCCTGGTTGTGCTTTTCCGTTGTACTTGATTTCCTTGGTAATCAGAGATTTCAAAATACATAGCATAATGCTGAGCAAGTCATGTAAGCATCCTGCTGGGCTCAACATTGGAAAGATGAAGATAAAGGAAATACAGACAACAGGATGTAATCCTTCCTGTCTTCAATAACAAATCCAAGTACAGTGTCAGCTGTTCGTCATGGCAAGATAAGGTTAATTTAATCTTACAACCAATTTGATCAAAGCTTCATGTACCAGAATGTTTCTATTTATACTTGTATTTCTCCAATTCCCATACTTTGTTCATAGCGTTGTACTTAGCTTTAGTCAGTAATTAAGTCACTACTTTGTGTTATTACTCCATTGGCCATTTGTTGAAGGAAATACTTCTCAGAGAGAAAATTGCTGTGTACTAATGTACTAATCGTTCCCCATGGTCCCATAGGGAGAGGGTGTGGGTCCCAGATGAGGCTGGTCAGGGCCTTAGGACATGTTAAGAATCCTCAGAGTCCTGATAGTTTTCTCATAGCTAAGGATCATTAGTTCAGAGCTTAGTATACTAAAGAAACAAGAGGAGAGAAATGTCCTTTATTTCCTCTAAGAAGCAGAAAAGGGAACAAAGGACAGTCACACAACTTGGGGGTTAGACCAGTGATCATGGAAGTGGGGTGTGCAGACCATAAGGTGTGTGCAGAACAAGTCATTGTGATGTGGGCAGATTTTTTTTTTTACCATTAATAAGTAAAATCATCTAAAATAATGTTTATTTCGTCATCATCCATCTTAAATTTCTATTTTGGGTATGTTTTATAAAGTATATAATAGGAACAAATTCTCATTTATTGTGATTTATCTGCTAACAATAGCCATAGCAAGGCTGACCTGAGCACTACAAAACCCTTCTGTATCTGATTCTTCTTCCATTCATAGCAATGCATTTTAGGAGTGAACCGATGAAAATCTGGAGCATTTCAGTAACGCTAAAAAAATCAGCATAGTGGAAAAATCCAAACTTCAAAATGTATCATTTCCAAATGGGTCTAGCTATAGATAGAATAGCATTTAGAATAGGGCTCTTCTGGAGCTCTTGCAAAGGTTTTGTGCAAGAAGCAAGTAGTCCAGCACAAACTACAGGAAGACAACCTTGGAAATCCACTTGTTGGAAATGGTTGCTTGCATGATTTCTCTGAGGGGTCAGAAAGAAGCTTCCACCGAAGCATCACCACCCCCCAGAACAAACTCTAAGAGGGGCGGGTTTTATCCCCAGTACATCAGCTGTTTGCATCACTCACCACATTATTTTTCCTCATAAGATGGCCTGCTTTGGAAGCAGCTCCATGCAAGCCATTTAATGTTGCCTTTTTTAGAAGGGTTTTTTGAGGGAGCGTGGAGGGCTGTTAGGTCTTGTGGACCACTCCATAATAATCCCCAGCATGAATACTGACAGGACTTTCTGCTCTTCCAGTTCAGATTTTGTCAAAGAATCCAAATTCTACCATTTCTTATGTATTGTCCCTTTAAACCTGAGTCTTGGACAATGAAGGAAGTGTCTGTGCTTGTCACGTCATGACATTGCTCTAGCTTTTGACCTTTACTAGGACATGCTGAAGAAGCTTGAACAGGTCATTTGTTAACATGACCCAGGGCATGAAGTTAGGACTCTTAAGTCAGATGCTGTGGCAGTGCTATTTTTCTCTCTGTCTCCTAACAGCCTAAGAAATGTAACTGCTATCTAAAATCTGGCTTTTTTTCCTGCTAAAATTGTTATGAGTAGATGCCTAATCCAAAGCTCAGATGAGTTCAAAGTGGCTCACTTGAGTTTGAGATCAGACACAAAAACTTCCTTTAAACTGAATAAACTGCTGAGCTCAGCTAAGTAGTTGTGTATTGTGAAGACTTTATAAACCAGGTTGACTAATAATTTCAGGTGTTCCTCCTGGGATTCGTTGCTTTTATTGCTTTTGTCCTTCTCACTGTTTTGTCAGGTTTCTCTCTTAGAATAATCAGATCTCTCCCCCAACCCTCAGAGGTCAGCAGCTGGTTTTGCACATTCATTTTTACTTTTCTCTGCTGCATTTACCAGCATTTCTGATGCCTCAGTGCTCTCGGGCAGCGCTGTTGAAAATGATGACTTCAGCTGACACCGCACGTGGGTTTGAAGTCTGAGCTCCCTGTTCACTTGAGAAGAGGGTTGGTGACTCAATTTTTAAAGGACCTTCTATATGTATATCCCTTCTTTTTCATAAATCTGAAATGAGTAAGCACCATTCAGGGGAACAGAGCATTCCCTGGAGCTGTAAAAGACTCCAGCTCAGTCTCCTTCTACCTGATTCAGAGGACTTGTGTTTTCCACATCCTTTCTTAGCAGTTGTGACTCCTCTGCCATTCCATCTGGAAAGGTCTTTTCAAGTGAACCAGACTGCACATTTCTGCTAACAGGCCAATTAAGTACATCTTCCAAAAGAAAGCAGTTTTATCTGGAAGTGCCAACTATCATCTCTGTTCGTTTCATTACTAGAATTTCTTAACCCTGCAATTCATAAAGTCTCTAAAAAGACTTTCCAAGTACATTGGGCTGTAGTAACATCAGCAAGGGAATGCATAATACACCAATCCTTAAGTATGAAATGAAACATGTTAAATTTGAAAAGAACATCCTAACAGCCATGGAAGGGCAGCTGCATTTCAAGGGTGCCCTCAAAGGCAAAAGCTGCTGAGCAAGAGCTAGGAAAATGTAACGAATGGATTCAGCAATGTAAGAATCCTACTACATCATTCTCTTTGGCTGTGTACTATCTTTGACAGGCTTCATGTGAAATTGTTAAAAAAAGCTAGTAAGTGTCACCATAAGGAAGCTTAGCATAATCATCAAATTCATTTTTTAGTTTATTAATGCCATACCACTGCTATAACTAACAAGTCCACCAAGTACACACAGTCATTTATTTGTGTTTTTATCCTTCCTACAAATAGTTTTAATATAGAATCATAGTATCAGAGACTTGTTTGGGTTGGCAAGGACCTTAAGATCATCCAGTTCCAACTCCTTGCCATGGGCAGGGATGCCTCACACTAGACCACGTCGCCCAAGGCTCTGTCCAACCTGGCCTTGAACACTGCCAGGGATGGAGCATTTACCACTTCTCTGAGCAACCTCTGCCAGCGCCCCAGCACCCTCACAGGGAAGAACTTCTTCCTTATATCCAACCTGAACTTTTTTTTATTGCAAACTAAAACCCTGTTTAAGTTTGCACCCATTACCCCTTCTCTCCTACTGCTGCACTCCCTGATGAAGAGTCCCTCTCCAGTATCTCTGTAGGCCCCCTTCAGATACTGGAAGGCTGCTCTGAGGTCACCACGCAGCCTTCTCTTCTCCAGGCTGAACAGCCCCACTTCTATCTCCACTTAATCAGTACTAAGTCAACAGCATAAACTCATTCCTTGCAATATGCTTCATCAAACACTCTCTCCAGGCCTCAGTGATTGCATGAGAATGGGCAATGAAAAACTGGTTTTCTGTCCCACAGGAATGTGAAAATCTTCCCATCCTAATTTGGAATGGGAATGGGAAACCAAAATCTCAGCAGAAATACTAATGGTGAAATATCTCTTTATTGTTGTGATGTGTTTCTATTTTGCAAAAATAAACAGTAAAAATCAATTTGAATGTTTAAACCAAAACTTCAGTTCAAAATCCTCTGCATGGGCTTTTCCTGTATTTGAACATTAAACAAACAGTTGTTGAAACCAACTTTTTCCTACAGGAAGCAGCTCAGCAGTTCCAAATGAAAAACACTTTACCCAAGCCTGTCTCAGGTCAACATTTACACTAAATGAAATCTCCTTTCTTGAAGGTCTGCTGATGTGGAGAAGCAGACATGAAATGACATCAGGAAGCTGTCAGCATGGCTCCCACTAGTGCTGAATGTACTGGGAAGTCAGAGCTGATCATTTTGCAAGATATAGGAAATGCACATAGAATTAATTGAAATAGCATTTTTCACAATATGAAGGATGCAACTTTCCTCAAAGACTTTTAGCACAACTTCTAGTTACAGCTAACAAAAACAGACCTCAAAAATCATTGTCACTCTATATACAAAAGCTGTAGAAACTAATCACGGGAGGCAAATAGAGCTGTTGAAATGTGTTCAAAGGTCTGGAGAGAACTCAGCTCCTTGAGTCCTGGAAATGCAGCAAGACATCATAGATAGGATATGAATTTGACATTTTCTCTCTTCACCTTCCTGTAGACTGATTCCTTCTGGTGGAAGATACTATAAAGAAAATTCCTGATATCACTTCATGGTGCTGATAGACACCATCTTCTTCCAATGAAGCTCTGTATGTTACTGTAAAGCTTGCTTCCTGTCATCATCCCTTCTTTCATGAGAGAGTAGCCCCCATTATTCCTGCTAGACACAACACATTCTCATCTTCCCTGGGTTTTTCCTTCAGTGTTGGCAATCTGTTTCAACACTGATCAGGAAACATGCTTCCTTACGTGCCACTGCACAGCTGGCCTGAGCCCTTGTTCAGCAAGATGTTTAAAGTACATTTTCAAATGTCAGTTGTCCCGTTAGCTTCACTTGCTTCAATTTTAGAGCTGTGTCACTACCCAGATGAGTCCACGTTCAAGTGATTCATGGAGGAGGTCATCAGTACCTAGCATTATTTTGAGAAACCCTCAGATGCATGGGACTAATGAATGGGACATATTGGTTTAATCTGGCTCTATAAATCACATATTCCCATATCTGTATTTCCTTCCAGTATCTGAAGAGGGCTACAAGGATGCTGGAGAGGGACTCTTCATCAGGGACTGTAGCGATAGGACAAGGGGTGATGGGTTCAAACTGAAACAGGGGAAGTTCAGGTTGGATCTAAGGCAGAAGTTCTTCCCTGTGAGGGTGCTGAGGCGCAGGCACAGGTTGCCCAGAGAAGTGGTGAATGCTCCATCCCTGGCAGTGTCCAAGGCCAGGCTGGGCAGAGCCTTGGGCAACATGGTCTAGTGTGAGGTGTCCCTGCCCATGGCAGGGGGTTGGAACTAGATGATTTTAAGGTCCTTTCCAACCCAAACCATTCTGTGATTCTATTTTAACAACTTGCTCTGATTTATTGTTGCGAACAGGATAAAGTCCAAAATAGTACATATGAGCTGTATAGGCAAACATACTTAAACATGTTTCTTTCAAGATTTTAAAAGGCTAGCCACACAAAGCAGCAAACAGCTAGGAGCTGTAACAATCAGCAGAGAGTTTTCAAAGATTAAAGTGTGAGTAGTAATGAGAGAGAACTACTTGGAATCATTTTGCTGGCTACAAAAATAGCCTGCAAATGAGAAATAGACCATGCTAAGTAAGAAACCTGGGCTTGTCTGAGTATACCCAGAAAAACTGAGGAATGCTTGGTGCACTACAGGGTGGAAGTGTGCATGGAATGAGTCCTCTGTGATGCAGTCATAGCATGCTGGGCCTTTCTGGATGATGGAAGTGTCATCCAAACCCACCTAGTAATAACTAAAATGCTCATTCTCACTTGCAGTACAAAGACCAGTTAGTTGCTCACAACTGAAAGAGTAACAGAGAATAGTAGTATCCATGCTCCAAAGGCATATACTTTCAAGTGGCTTTTCTTTACACTCTCTCTCTTACTTCATTCTTTCTGCTTTATGATTGTTCTGGCCATGCTATACTCTCCTGATGAAACCAGATCCACCCTCAAGCTTGTAGGTTTTCTGAAGTGGTGAGGTGCTATGCAGAGCTATCCTTTTTGGACATGTAGCAGGTCTCATTACATGCTCGGTGGTCTGCAGGGGAGCTGACAGATAGAGGATTCATCTAGATGCTTGTTTCATTTCCGACCCACCTAATAAGTCAGCAAACAGTAAGGAAAATACACCACACCCTATCTGAGGATCCCTTCTGGGAAACAAAAGTTTTCTCTGCTCAAGACAACTCCTTTAACATGACCAGGTTCACGCAATCCTGGTGGAAACAGGCCAGCCTGTGCAGGAAATGTTATCAAACTGAAACCAGCAAAGTTCACCCTGTCTTTGGTCTTTCCTCATTTTGATTTAAAGAAGGGAACCACGAATGTGGTGCTTTAATTCCCAGAAGTTTGGAGGGAGCCAGGCAAGTGGAAAGGGAAGTGCACAACAGAGCCTTTTGTTTGGAGAAACAGTGGGCTTTCCAATTCACTTTGTTTTGCCTATTGCTCTTTTTTTGGCCTTTATTTATACAGAATGAATAACTATTTTTGGCCTATTTTCTAATAATGCTGTTCTACTCAGTTATCCAAGGAAGTAGTTTTCAGCCTCCTTTTTGGAAAGATACTATAGAATTATACAGCATCACACAGTTGTTTCAGGAGTGCCTCACATCTCCCCAAGGTGCCCAGAATTAAAGACCCTACTGCAAAGCACTTCTACTCTCCTGTACAAAGTAAGTTGATAATGTCAGCTGAGACATCTTCACACCATCGATGCTATCCATTCTCCTTTTCAGAACAAGGACTGATAGTCATGTTGGGATTTAGCCCTTTGCCTTGTCCATGGGTAACATGTTTTTCTAAATAACACAACTCTCTGTGTGTGGAAAGAGTATCAGTTCCCATGTGTGGAAATGTGTTCAGTTGGGATAGTGACAGACATATTCCTGGAACACAGAAGAAACTGGAAAAACTCATTGCTTTCTACAAGGGCTAGGAAGTAGGTACCAAAGCAGCCTGTCAACTGGAGGCAAAAGGACCAGTATCTGGCAAGCTGTAAGGGGAACATGAAGGGAGGAACTGGGATTTATTTAAGAAGGGACATAGAGAAAGTGATCTGACATCCTGGGAAAGAAGGGAGGAGCAAGCTCAACAGCAATGCTCCTGCCCTCCCTCACATTTCCCTTTCCCATATTGCCCTCCTTTCCAAACCATACAGGTTTGCTTAGTGTAGCTTTTCTTTTTCCATTCCTTTCTTCCTGCAGCTTGCAGTTTGATCCCCAGTGCTTCCCATGTACCTTTTCATTCCAGCCCTGTTTTCCATTGCTCACCTGCCTCACTCCATTTCGTCTACTTCCCACAAACACTCATCCCCGCAGATTTCCTAGTGGCGTTGTAGACTGCATGACTGGTTTTGGGTGGCTTCACACCCTCTGTTGCAGACTGCCTACAGGCAAGAGTAATCCTGTATGAACCTTATGCTGTGACTGGCTGCTTTTCTGCTTTGGCTCTCCTAAGCCATTCCCACAGGTTCACTTGGGAAGCATTTCTTTACTCATGGTTTCTATTTCTCTAGCTCCTTTCTTCAGATAATTTTTCTTGTCATATTAACATCATAAAATACCTAAAGAGCTTTAACTCGTGGACATACTGGTGCTGCCTGTGTTGCTTTGTTGTACCTGCAAGACACATACAGGCACACACCTTAGCTCAGATGCTGGTCAGCTCTTACAACATACAAACCTCAGTGGGGCTGATCCCACCATATGACCCCACAAGGACGAAACCAGTGGCTTCAGGACCTTAGGTGTTCATGGCCTGCTTTAAGGTCTTCATAATAGAGAAATAAGACAGACAAGGCTCAATATGCAATATAAGTATATCCTTAAGTCTTCCAACAGTTACTCTACCTCCTTTTCCATTGAGTTTTCTGTCACCTCCATAAAACACCTGCAGTGTATTCAAAGTCAATGCCTGACTGCTCATCCACCCCTATACAATGAATGTTTTTACTTCTGTATTAAAAGTCTTTATCACTTTCCCTTCAAAGCATCTCACCGAAAGGGATTTCCCCAGCTTTAAACAGGGGCTTTTTAAAATCAAGATTCATATGTGCCAACAGCCATTCTGTGTTTTATAGAAGCATTTGCAGTGTGGCTGACCTCAAGTTTGAAACTTTCACATGCAAAACCTTAGAAGATGTGATTTAAAACTAAATTGATCTATCATTCTTGCAATCTGTCATTCTCATTTGCCTGCTTCTGAGCTCATAGGCTAGAGCCTGACCAAGCAGGGAAACTTTTTCTTAGGAGCAGCAGCAGAAAGGGTCAGAGTCTTTATTTCTAGGGACTATTACATTCTCATATGTTCACATAAGATCAGTAGATAGCTGATAAAAAAAATAATAAGTGGGAACTCTGCCCTTTCCTGTTACTGTACATGTTTTTCCTCTTTCCTACTTGTATGTGAAGTACCCAGTAAACCAAGAGGTGACTTTCATCATCCTAGGGAAAACATTATGTTAGCTATATTTAGCCAGCTTGAATGCACGAAGAATCCCATCCCCCCTCAAAAACTGCAGTGTTATAGTGTCCCTTTTCCCTCTAGTTCCCCTGAAACAAAGCAAACGTAGAGCCTTGTTTAAATTTAAGTGTTTTTTTCCAAGCTGATTCCTAATACCTTTCCACCTCTTTCTTCCTTTTATCCCTGTCTGCTCTACACTACTTGGGATGGGTTTTTTTTCTTCCCAGCATCACAGATACTTTGCTTCCACACAGGCCACATAAACCTTTGCTATCCATAGAAGAAAAGAAAGGTCATAGCTTCAGAATGAGTTTCTTGTGGGTCACTTGAGACTCGGGACTGCAAGCATTCTTTCTGTGTGCAAAGGGCTTTCTATATACTGCTGAAATCTCAGCCAATTCATAAATTTTTTTGCTAGAACTCTCGTGTCCTTAACTAACCTTTTCCCACTAATGAAACCAGCCAGATACAGAGCAAGATCTGATCAGTCTTTACACTCGGGCTGCAGGAAAGCGTACAGCTCTGGCTCTTCAAGGATGAATTGCATGTCTCTTTTTGAAGGAATGATTTTCTTTTCATGTAGTGAAACTCTGATCTGATCCCAAAGAACAAGCAGCAGTTCAAAGCCCAATATACCATGGAGCAATGGAGAGAGAAATAGAAAGGACAAAGGGGCAAGCCTGAAACAGCTGATTTATGTGCATATCGCTGTTATAATTAAATAATTCTGTGGTGGATGGAGCTGTGTTACAGAGGGAGTTTATGTTTCTACAAAAACCTAAGTCCATTCGCTCTTTCTGGAATGAGTTGTCAGCATCTAGGTGTAAAGAGTACAACTTTGGAAGTGGGGAAGAATTGGCAGAAGAGTTTATACCTTGCAAGAGATCCATGTGCAAAGAAGGAGAAGGAGCTGAGATTCACCAGTGTTCAGTTCTCAGCATTATACTTCTAAATGTAACAAAGCATAAGAGTTGAGCGAATAAGATTGGTTCTGTAAAGACATTGCATTTTGGTTAGCAATTCGGATCATGTATTAAAGTGGTAAAACTTATGTTGTAAGGCACCAGAAATATTATTACAATTTCCCCAGGTTTCTGGGTGACACCTCTTTTCCCTCGTAACCTTTTAGATTTGAATCCAATCCTTGCCGCTGCCCATCAGATCATGACATTATACAGATAACTGTAAGGAGGTTAAGCTTGTCTAAATATCTTGATCTTCAGCCCTTGGAAGCCATCAGGACAGCAACATTTTGATACGAGCATTAGCTCCATGAGTTCACGGAAAGAAACAGAAATGAAGTAAGAGACAATGGGAAAAAGATACCTGCAACATGCATGGAGAAGGTTGATTTACAATAGACCTCTGATACCAAAGAGCTTTAAATTTTCTTGTACATAATTTGTATAAACAACAAAACAAGCTGGTATGAAATTCAAAGGGCAACATGAATGTTACCCAGTCAGGCCCATGGTAGTTTGGATTTAATAACATAGATTTTGGTAGTAAACACAGAACTTGAGTCTCTGACAGAAAATCATCCCAGAGGTTGATAAGTAGATTTTGCAGAAGTGTATACTTTTGTGGATAATACATGAACTAAATAGATGTCTTCCTGCATTAGATCACACATTCAACCTTAGCAGAGCATAACTAAATACAGCGTGAGAAATCGTGCAACATAGGGCTGGATTGGCCTACCAGATATCCAGGCCACTGCAACTGAATGAAGCTTTGCCTATTTGCTTTTCTTAAAGCAAACAAAAAAAAAAGTGGCTCTATATCAGAAGAAAATAAATGTGGAGAAAACTCTAGATATTATTTGGAATTCAGACAGGGCCATCAAATCAAAGAAATTCTGGGAAGCAAGGCCCATGTGAAGAGTACAGTAGGTAGTTCAGTAACACGCAGACACGTTTGTATAGCTAGTAAGTGTCTGTAGTGGTCTACTTGAAAACATGAATCAGCTGTCTTATTGTTTCATGAAGGATGTGTTTTGCTATTAAATCAAGGTTTACTAAATAGACTGAAAAAAAATCCCAGAGCATGAACATAGTGTCAGAATGACCATTCAGGGCACTCAACGCCTATATTGTCCTGAAGCCCCTTAAGTACATGTGTACCTTTCTGAAGTTGTGGTATAACAGAACAACCCATTAGATCATCACACATATGACCTAATTTCAGCCAGAAAATTCTGCTTAGGAATTTATTTTCCTTCTGAACTGGAACAAAGAAAAGCTTCAAGAAAAAAACTTTTCAGATGGATTGAAATATTTGCTTTATTCCTTTCTCATTTTTCCTTATTTACATGTTGTTGTAATCTGTAATAAAAGTGTGTAATGAAAGTCATTTCAGTACAAAAAGGACAAAAAAAGGTTGAAAGCTGGTTTTCCCTCTAAATATAATGTTGTCACACTGATGTGGAAAACTTACTACAGAGGAATAACTCTGAGCAGAAAAGCAGTTCATCAGAAATAATTTGATTACTTCGGAGCTCCAGCAAACCAGCTCACCCCTTGTCAGAGTCTGTGGGAACAGTGAGCTAGCTTACTGGATTGTCTGATTCCTTTGGAACACCGGATGGAACCACCCTTACTTTCACTAACAATTCAAAACTTGTATTGAGCAGAAAAGCAATACATTTCTCCTGAAACTGACTCCACAGGCTGAGATAACTTCTCAAAGCGAAATAAAGAGGATACAAATATTTGAAGCCCTCATAACAGCCTTCTAATATCTGAAGGGGGACTACAGGGATGCCAGAGAGGGACTCTTCATCAGGGACTGTAGTTGATAGGACAAGGGGTGATGGGTTCAAACTGAAACAGGGGAAGTTCAGGTTAGATCTAAGGAAGAAGTTCTTCCCTGTGAGGGTGCTGAGGCACTGGCACAGGGTGCCCAGAGAAGTGGTAAATGCCCCATCCCTGGCAGTGTTCAAGGCCAGGTTGGACAGAGCCTTGGGTGACATGGTCTAGTGTCAGGTGTCCCTGCCCATGGCAGGGGGTTGGAACTGGATGATATTAAGGTCCTTTCTAACACAAACCACTCTATGATTCCATGAATATAAGAAAGATGACCATACCATGGTAGCATAATTAAGGGTGAAAACCTATAGGAAAGAAGTGACTTGAAGAAAGAACAAATGTGCAATTATTTGTACTCAAACCTGGACTGTAAAAATTCTTTTTACACCCCTGAATTGCACCCCTGATTTTTCAAATACGTACTGTGTCTTCTTAATTTTACATAGGCATGCAGATTTTCAAGGAAATAAGTAAAAAATATTGATTTAGTTACTTATTTAATTGTTTAGAGGACTATAGCCTCAGTTTGTGAACCCAAGGGATTTGTTCACTCAAATCCCATCTGCGGCTTCAGGCTCTTTTAAAAAACTCAGCCTAAATACATACTTTAATTAGAACTCAGTTGAGTCAGAGAAGCGTGAGAGGTTGAGAGGTTCACACACTTTGCTGAAAGTCCAAAATCATTGGATGTTTTGGACAGCTAACCTTTGGCTCCAGAAATGGCTTCGTAATAGTGGAAGAAAGAGTCTTCCCCTGAGAATCATTTGGCAATGAGACCAAAAAATGGAGAGGAGGTGGAGATTAGGAATGATTCAGAAGTGATGCTTAATTTCTTCTAAAGCATCAAATATTTGATCACTTCATCTGTGTGTCATTTATCATCTCATCTATATGTACCTCATCCATATGCAGGACACTGTTCTCTCTATATAGGTATCAATGCTATTTAAAACATTTTCTTGATACAATCCATGACAAAAATCAGAGGACTTACCTGATCCAAGTTTTCCAGTTTCCTACTTCCTCAGCTGCCTAGTGTGGCTTTTCTCTCAGATTAAAAACAAGGTAATGCTTAGTTGCTTTCATTATGGTATCTTTCCTGGCCCCAGACTCTAGCCTCAAGCACTATTATTATTACTGCAATGGATTTTTCTCTAGACCCACAGGGTATAATAAGTCTTAGCTGAAGCCTTAAACAGGCTGCGGTATGTCCAGCTACCTGCAACTGCCTACATCCAATCAAAGCAATACTGAGATCTGTCAGAAAAGCAGTATTACGAATGAGCTCCCACTGGATTTTCCCTCTATCACCTGCACTGTCGTGACAAAACAAAATCACTTTTCCAAACTCTGCCAACCACACCAAGTATTTTATTACTATAGCATTGAGCATTTTAATTCATTCAAACTTTGCTGGTGAAAATGTGATACAGCATCTGGAAGAGAAACAGGGATGTTACCAGGAGGCAGTAACTTCTTAATGCCTACTGCCAGCTCTGAAAAGGGTACCCTGCCAGCAGCAAGGGCACCAAGACTACACCCCTGCTAGCAAGTTGCTTGAAGCTGCACGTGAAGAGTGTATCTGATCAGACAAGCTGTTAGCTACACATACCAGAGCTGAGGAGAGAGAGGGACATAGTTCTTTAAAGTGAGGCTTTGCATCTGCCCAGCTCTAGCTAGATGAATCCAGTAGCAGCTTGAAAACAGAAGCAATAGATAAACTTCGCAAAGTCAGCAACAGCTATATAACAATTCCCTGGTACATTTGAAGTGGGAGACCCAAAGGTGGTAGAAACCTCAAGTGGCACTGCTGGTTGGCCTTGTATATGGAGAAAAACAAAGACATTTTCCTGGAACTATGTAGTTAGTGAGGCCATTTCCAGTTTGTGTCAACCGTACAATAGAGAAAGTATTAAGTAGTGGAGAGAATAGCCCCATGGGGAGAGGGCAGGAGGAAGAGGGGAACTCACATGCACAGGTACCTGACATCATGTGAAAGCCTGAGTCCACCGTGGAACTGCTATACACAGGGGCCAGTCTGCCAGCCAGGACTTAGCCACATCAAGTGGTTGGAGTAAGTGTCCTGTGCCTCAGGTCCGTGCTGCCTGAACTAGACCAGAGGGTTTGAGGCCCAATTTCTGCAACTGTGAGAATGTTACAGGGCAGAAGTCACTGCTTGCCTGCAATACCTATCCCACTTCACAAGCAAACTTTGAATTTTATCTTACTCAGTATTGGTTCTGTTCTTGGATCTACCTCACCTAAACTCCCTTTAGCAACTTGTTCAGAGGAAAAAGAATAATTTTTTTTCAGACTATGAGAAACAATAATCTTAATGGTTAATTCTTTTGACAGAGGAAAACCTTAAATCTTAGCATGCTGTTAGGTGAAACAGGTATTGATATTCCTGACTGGATGAATTTCAACACGTCCTTCCATCTGCTTTTGCTTTTACAAAATACCTCTAGAATAGGCTGGGAGGGGGAGCAGGGGGCAAAGTTCAGCAATTAGTTTTTCACTCAGCTATTTTCACTCTCCTACCTCTTTTTCCCAAAGGAAAAAGGCTAGGCAATTTTCCCATCTGCCTCACTAGGTAGTGCTGCCCAATCATTGCCACCCAGGGGCAGTGGTGCACACACACCTCACTGGGGAGGTTGAGGTCCAAGATGAGTCTTATGTGCGAGGCCACTGCTGTTTCTATTTGAACTGCATCATTACTGAGGCTCTGTATTGACCAAAACATGTCCTACTATTAGTCAGAGAACCAAGTTCCCTAGAGGACTCAGGAACCATAAATCTCTTTATAACAGTCTATCTGTTGCTTACACGAGTTTTAGATCTCGTTGTTGAGGTCAGTATGTTCCAGTGTTTTATTTTACATAGCTGATTTTGCAACACATGTACACACACACACCTCTCCCCCCAAAAGCAAAAACTATTGGAGGAAAAAGAGGCTTTGTTTACTTAATTTCATGGGAACCCCCACAGTTTCCAGTTCCCAAAACACGAGCGTGTGACATTGCCATTGTTGTCTGTTAGTATTCTTGCTGGAGTGTAAATCCCAAGGGAGTGAATTCCCCTGTGCCAGGGAAACCTGGAATAGCAGCAGAAATTCCATGGGTTTTTCCTCACTTCTTTCACAAGCCTACCCATATTATGGTAACTACTGGAAAGGATCTTTTCTACTTTTTTTAGTATCTTTCCTTTTGGTAGTGTAGTAATAATGGTGAAGCATTTTCTATCAGTGTTGAGTAGTCTCCCCTGTAACAAGAGACATAATACGGTCACACACAGTCCTTTACTGCCTCAAAAGATAAATCACTGTTCTCAACCTTGTAGCTTTGGTCTCACCCCTTTATCCACAGAAACCAAGCAAGTACCTCATGTGGCCGACATCAAAACAACCAATATTGCAGTGGATTTGGAACTGGTCCACACATGATGGTAACATTCGACTTGTGTTGTCAAATCCAAGGAGAGACTTTCTTAGCTTAAAATGTCTGTTTGTAGTTTTTGCTTTAAGTTTTGTCAATGACTCAGGTGCTATTCCTTCAGCAGTGAAACTGCATGCAATTTAAAGGGGTACAGGCAGTGATCACTTGTCAGAAATTAAGCTATAATTTGCTCACTTGCAGATCAAAAGAGTAAATGACTTGATTGTACTTTTAGATGAGACTGAGTTTCAAGAAGGCAGAGTTTCATTATTAAGATCCTGAAAAAGTCATCCTACTAAATCCATAGAAACAGCAATCAAATCATTTCCTCAACTGATAAAAGCAATAGACCATTTAACTCCAATTTAGTTCCTTTCCCCAAATTCCTCAGCATTTCAAAAGAGAGGGGGAAAAAAAAAAAATCACTTGCTTAAGGCTCTCTCCAAATGTTTCAGGTGGTTTAATTAATCATTTATTGGTTTAGAAAACCATTTTTTCAGCCTGGGAACGACTGTTCTCTTACCTGGACCAGTAACATTATGATTATGTAAATTCTATGTAAAAAACACAGCAAGTTCACTCTTCCCAATAAGCCCATACACTGAAATGAGCACTATATGTTCTGAAATAGCTCTATTCAAGCCAGCAGAGTGCTAGCAAAAAAAACTAATGCAAGTCAAAGTCCTCAGTCCTTAGCTGCCTTATCAAAGTTGTTGTGGATTTCTCTTACGCCTTACTTCCCACCACCAACCTTCAGGTGGGTACAGTAATTACATGTGAGGCCACTGAGTACTTCACCACCTGAGTGACACCATACCAATAGAACTGTTTATAGTTATGCTTCCTAGAGAATGCTAGATGTTTTCCATCAGCTTTACCCCATCCAGTTAAACTCTCATTCTCCTTAAGCAGAAAATTGAATTGATTTGCATCACGCATCTTCTACGTTGTTTGAATCAAAACCTATTTGGGACAGTCCATTATTTCATTTGGAAAGCACAGCAGCTTTTACAGCTGTCTGGGTAGTTTTATGTAGATGCTGAGCTAGCACTAATTCTAGTTTTCTGAAAATTCCCCAGCACGTCAAGACTTCTGTGGATAAGGTACAATTTAATTCCTTCATCAGGATCTTCACAGATATTTAGATCATTCTCTGTACATACTGCACTCAAGGCATCATTCAAGCATGTATAGGAATAATGCACAACTACTCACCTAGGATAAAAACCCCTCTCGCATGGAGTGACCTACACTTTATGGAGATCTGCTCCAGGCTAAGCCTCCAAATACACCAGTAAAGACAGAACAAGATTTTCCTGACACTGTTCTGGAATTCTCTCTAGAAGAGTAAACTTCATGCAACTGCTTCTTTCCTCCCATTTGAAAAAGGGACCATTACTTGACTGCCATGCAAAAGGTTGGGTAGCACCTATCCATGGCAGGACCCCCCCCCCCCCCCCCCCCAAAACAAGGCAGTTTCTGCAATGTGTTTTGAAAACACAAACTGCTTTGCAACAAACCCTTAGGCATGGCAGAGCCTCCATTACAAATTGAACCATTCAGGGTGCATACTACAAAACGTGATCAAATCATTTCATTATGTCCTAAAAAACATAGGAAAAACTACTATTTTGACTATTTTATTTCAGTAACGAGTCTAACGATCTGACAGGCTCAGCATATCCTAACCCCAAGGTTAAGGGAAATAACAACTACTTAAAATATGGGAAAGGAAACCAAGTAAAAACAAGGAACAGAGGAAAATATGAAGGACTGTGCTATTACATATATTGAAACAAAAGCACCCATGCCGACAGCAACAAGTTAATACAGCCTACATGAGGCTTCTCTAGCTGTATGGTGAGCAGGGACACATGAAAACAAGGCATCTACTGATTGTAAATCAATTGAGGAATTTCTCTTTTTTTATTATGAACCATTTCACTACAGATGTGAAAAGGGTTTGTATTGTATCAGCTTTGTCAGTTTGTATCAGCTGGACAATAAATAAAGACTCATCTGCAGTGCCTGACCTTCACACGTCCCTGCTCCCAGTCAATCAAATGAATCTGAGGACTGATTTTGAATAAATGCTGAAACTTTTTAATTTGGCCTTCCTTCTCCCTGTTGCTTTAGGAAATTCCCTTGTGCAAGAGCCAACATAACTTTCTGATTCTTAATTTATACAGGCTTCTTCCTTGATCAGATCAACAGTAAAATTGTATGCAGTGCATGTCAATGTGGGAATTTATTTACTTGAGAAATACTACAGTTGGGCAGTATGTCTTAACCTCATAGATGTAGAATAAGCAGTGTCAAGCTAAAGAACCTCAGGACCAGTTGCTGCACCTCCTAGGCAGTAATGATGGTACTGCCATTACATACTTAAGGTAATAGCTCCTAAACGTCTCATTGAAGAGATGTTTAGGAGCCATGATCTTTGGGAGAGCTGACATTAATACTGATGGTGCTATGTTTTGTCTCCTAGCACTTGAAGGATTAGATACTTTCCGGGTACAGACCTTCAAAACAAAAGTTGGAAAAATAAAACTGAACAGCAGAGGTTTGCTGAAAAGCAAGCAAGCTACATCAGTGGAGGTAATAGCACATAATTCTTAGTGCACCGTTCTGCCTCATATCACACTCATATAAATAACATTTACTGACACAAACAATCCAACTGGGAAGACTTGTGTGACAATGCCCAACATGATCAGAGCCTGTGAGGACTCTCTGTTTACAGAGATTCTACCTTGATTTTACAGGCTAATCTCAGGACAAAGTCCTCAGAGCTGCTAGACAGCTGATTTTCTCACCTTCTGATGCATCCATTTACAGAAACATAAGAGAGGGGGAGACACACAAAACCCAACATGGAGGGAAAACAATACCCATGGAAGGGCACATTCCTACTGCTCCTAAATCATAGCCATTTGACACAGGATTGTCAGATTATAGTCCCAGGTTCCTAGTGTTTTCCAGTGCTCTCTAGTTCTCATTAAACCATGAAACCTAGAGCTTACATCTGGTACGGCATAGTTGTCCAAAGATAATGGCTAAACTTATAAATAAACACTGGATTTCATGTGTAAATTGGTACCTGGTTGCAATAGCTTTACATTTTATAGTAGAAAGGGAGAAGTCAGAGATGTGTAAGGAAAATGCTTAGAGGGCTAGAATGTTCCATGTGAGGAAAAACTAAATGCATAGAGACTACAGTTTTAGGATGAGATAAATAAGAACAGACACAGCAGATGTAGCTGTTATTGAGATGGTAGATTATTCACCAAGAATAATTCCTTCTTTGGAATGATGTGTCTACTGTATGTGTCTTTGGCTCTGAGCTAAAAGTAAACGTGTAGGAAAAACGTATTTCACGTTGTATGTTAATTATGTGAAATTTATTGCCTCAAGATATACCCATATATCTAGATATGTCAATCTCTCTATATATAGATAGATATATAAGATCTAGAGGGAGGAGCGAAGGTCTATAAAAAGAGCTAAACATTCAGGTAGGTCTTAGTCAGGTAGATGATGACAGCATTTGCATTTAGCTGTATTAAAACGACAGTAAACCTTAATCCTCACCCATACACTAAGCTAGCTTCCTCCATGCCAGTTATTCCCTAGCACTGTATACTTCCCTCCAGCTGATGCTTGACTATGTAAACATCACTTGCTTCTGATCTCTATACACAGGAAAACACTTTCAAGTTCCTGAAACCCAAACTGTTTAAACTATTTCAAACACTATTTGTTTGAAGGTTATTCACTTCTCATCCCAATCCATTTTCAAGTCTAGTAATCAACTGTACAATCACAACCTTTCATGGTGTTTAGGAAGTCTTGCTTTACTGCCCAGTTTCAGATGTTTTCTGTGGTTATTTCAAGAGATATGCTAAGTTTTTACTTACCCAAATGGAATTGTTTATACCTGAAACATACTCAGCATCAAATTTGGATTTTTTCCTATTTCCAAGTCTCTGCCTTTGCTCTATCAGAAACAGAATTCTGGTATTTTTCTAGCTGTCTTTTATATGTAGTTGAAAACAGGTTTCTGCCTGTTTTTAGCACAGCTTGTTCCAAGCTTCCCAAAGAAATTAATTACCAGTCTTTGATATTTCAGAAGTTCCTCATACAGCCTGTGTCATACCTCACATCCATGACATGCTTTCATCCAGGAGATGTGATGGATTTTACAGCGTCTGAATCTTTGTACAAGAAGCTGGAGCTGATTTTTAACCTCCTTTTCCATATACTTTAGAGTTTTGACTAACCTTTTACTAAAGGAACAAAAGGAAATTTGGCAGGCTGTTTTATTTCTGTCATTCCGAGACATAAGTGGAATATATACAAGGAATATAGATACAAAAGAATAAAGATACTGTGTGGAGCAAATAATACAAGTATCATTATAATGCCACTTGGGTAACTTGTGGAGCTGGAATTTCCAATTGGAAGGTTCTCATAAATTGCTTGTCACTGAGCCACAGAAGACAAAGTATTTTAAATGGATCTTAAACAGCATCCACCAAACACATGCAATACTCGGGGATACTTCCTACTTTTGAAAATCGTAGGTGTTAATTGCTGCAGTGATGGTCTTATGATTTCAGTTTGTTCCAACATCAGCTTTGAATATGTCTTTTCATGATGACAGAGTTCTGATTTTGAAATCCACATGTTTGTTTATTGGGGATTGGAGGTTAGTTTCCAACAGTCACACTTCAAATTTAAGCAATGTCTGTAGGTGTAACATCAAGGCTAATATGGACTGTAGTTATCACTGACTAATTTTCAGATGGGAACCTGAAGTGAAATCAAAAGGTAGCAGATAGATTGCCAGTATTTACCATCTGAGAGCAAGTCATGCAATAAAACAAGTATCTGGTATACTAATTAGAGAAATCACCATGGTTAATGAATGTACCTGATTAATATGGACCTAGATTTAATACTTTCCATATACCAGACAGCAGAGCTGTCGTGCTGTGCTAAGACAACATCTGTTCCACATCAGACTGCTGACACTTCTGCTTTAATCCTCTATGTCTTTAAAAGACATTCAGGAGAAAAAAGGTGGAGAAGAATGTGTAGCAGTTTTAATGTCCTTGCCAAATCCATATGAGGGGCTGCACATAATCAGTGTATTGAATGTAAGCATAGGAGGTAAAGAAAAAATGGTCTATACTATCATAAATTGCAGATTTCGTACCAAGGAGAAGTTGCGGAGCAGAATAACTCGTACAAAACTGCTCAACTTTAGGAGAACATAAGTTGTTGTTTCTTGCCATTGAGAAATAACAGCAGCAGCAGGGTTACCATCTACTCCTCTGCAATAAAACAGATGCAGCTGTTCTGAAATCACTGGATATTTCTGTATGTGGCACAGCTCTAATTTTTTCAGGATTTATGACAGCTTAATTTAGTCACTAATCCTGTAATCATTTTACCATTAGTAGTTAATGAAAAAAGTAGCTGTCAGATTTTGTAGACAAGTGAATTTTAAAATAAGCTAACCCCATGCTGAACTTGCATTGGCAAATATCACCTAACCATGGCTACCAGATAGCTCAAAGTGCATAAATCTTTACCCATTTCCATAAAGGAAACAAAGGAGTCAATAATTTCAAGTCTTGTTCTTGCTGAATGCCAATTCTCCTCAGCCACTAAAAAAAGGTAACACAGATAAAAAATGCTGCATACTAGAGGGTAGTAAAGAGGCAAAGAATGAGGAGAATTGTATGGAATATTGAAGTTCCAAAGTACAAATTGTCCAGAGCAGTGTATCACCAACAAATGGTTGTATGTGTAAAGAGATGAGAAAAGCTTGGTCGCAGCTAAAAAAGGCTACAAGGTGCATATATGGCTGTTGCATGTTGCTCTGCAGGTTTCAAGTAACAGAAGAGAAACGCTTTAAGGATATTCTTACAAGACTGCAAGAGGCACAAATTATTTTGCTTGTAGGAGTTTTGGCACATTTTAGAGGACCATTTCTAGGAGTGTCACATGAAACTCATTTCAAAAGCATTGGAGCAGAGCACATGCTTCCACTGGCAGGATGGCATACGGATTGTGTCCTGGAAAAACCTGAAGCCTGCACAGCTTCGTATTTTTTGCCAGTTCTATCCCTTCTTTCCTAAAAGTACAAAATGTCAGAGGTAATCTAGCAGCTCAGTGAATCAGAGAGCAGCACAGAGTACAAACTGTTCTGAAGAGTTACATGAAGATTGCAAAGGATGTATTTTATCTCTATTCACCCACCCTATCCATTCACTTCAGTGATGAAAGTATTACCTACTGCAGACTGGCAAAAGGAATCATGAGAAATTATAACTCATTACTGAAGCCCTGATGAACTTTGCATAGGCAATGCAGAGGCACACACAACTACACTAGCTAAGTCACTAGCTGTGGAACTTGTCTCTTTCCATAAGCCTCTCACAGCTTGATTTCACTAGATACCAAGAGTCTCATCACCTTGCAAGATTAGGCCTAAAGATCTAGTTTTTCTCATTCTGTTTAGTGGGAAAGGAACAGAAAGACAGTTAATTCCCCTCTTTTTCCATTTCAAAGCCGGTTTTCTATATGTATAACTTTGATTCAATATGATGTAAACAAAGTCAGCTGAACAAACTGAATCCTTCATATCCCAAACAGCCTACAGAATGAAAGCAGATGAAATAGGAAACACCACCTGAATGGCCTTCTAGGACACTAGAGACCTGCTGAGACACTTATGACCTAATCACTGGTAAATAACTCTTTATGAATATTTCCTTCTTACATTAGTGAGAAAACAGAAGCCAACTGGGTTCCCATATATGCAATCAATAGGCAGCATGCACACACACGCCAGGTTATTCATTTGTTAACAGCACAACACTGATGTTGTAATGTAATGCAATTTATTTGCTTAGTGTATTCATCTATATATCCATTACCTCAGTGCACGGAGCTCTGAGTTATGTTCACTGTACAAGCTGGCCATTGCAGGCAAATATATATTTGGAATAAAATGTATCAATACTGGTGAGAGCATTTTCGTGGGATTTTCCCACCTCAGAGGTCCGAGAGCACTCAGTGAATCTCTGGAAATCACATAGGAAAGTCCTAGGAGGGCATGGTTTAGGATATGGAGCAGAGCTACAGCATATTTCTTTTCTTGAAAGAAGGTGCAAGAAACTCCATTGAGTGTCAAAGCTAACTGAAATCCACAGGGATCAGCAAACTGAGACCAAAGGGGGTTGGATCAGGCCCAAGATAGCTATTCACACTAGTATGAATTGTCATATAAGATTTGTTTCCTGGCTTCTACTTTTCAAAAGAAAGAACTTATAAACACTTTGGAAACACTGGAAATCTTCATGTAGACATCAGTGGTGTACTCACCAGACACCTGTCTTAAGCCCACATCTAACATGTATGAATCTGCTTACAGTGATGTTGCTGATTTGGACTGTGTTTCAGATTCTTTAGTCAGACAACAGTATCATTCGCTTCATAAATATATCAGGTCTCATGTCAAACTGCTATTCTTTTTATAATGAGAATAACCTTAATGAGAAATCTTTATACAGTAGGTATGAGGTAAAACAGCATCTTGGGTATATTTGTTTTGGGATTTTCTAGGCTTCATGTCTCTGAGCTTTCATTTTTATTCTAGTTTGTGAATCACTGTTAGGAAGCCAGGATTGCAAGTGTTTCAAATTACATAAAGCCAAATATGTAAATATGCAGTTCCAGTATAACCTGAAGATTACTGGGATGATCTCCTGTTTGGTCCCTTTCCTGTTGATACTGCCATTTTTTATATCCCTGTTGGATAAAAAGGTTCTTCAAAATACTTGTTTTTCATGCTGTCAAGGTAAATTTTAGGCTTTAGTACAAGCAGAAAAAAAACAGTGGTTATTCCTCCACACCACATTTAGCTCTTCAGGAATTTTGTCCAGGTTTCTGTTTTAGCTCTGGCTGTTACTCTTCCCATGGCATGGGCAGCTATGCCAGAGCCACACTGTCATCCAGCATCCTTCACTCTGAACAGTTTGATTTCACTAGCAGTGCAGACAAATTCTGACCAGCCTTTCAACTCATCAGGTTTCTTCCACTTTTGCTGTCATATCTCAACACCTGTAGGCGCAATGACTTCTTATGCTGGCATACATATGCAGGGACAATAAACTGCCAGGTGCTGCAGCCTTTGAGATAGCTCTCCCTGTGCCTGAGGAGGATTTGTTACTAATGAGCAAACATGATTTTATGAGGAATCTGACTGATTGAATATATCCTGAAAGCATCAGAATGGAAGTAGTGCTTCCCTTTTATGTTTTGAAGTTTTAACTTAGGCTGTTTAAGAATCTGAACCAAGCCACATGTCAAATGTTCTCAAGGGGAAACAACCGCAATGTTACCTTTGGACCCAGATTTTCTGAAAGGAAAATATTTCACTGGATCAGGACCATAAAAAGAGTTAAATCTGGACCACAAATACGAAATACGCAGTGCAGATGCAAATGGCATTCTGATTCTCAGACTTACGTTAAAAGTATATTAATGCCTTGACTGTGTTGTTTTAGTAAGACTGATTCTGGGTTTGTGTGCAATTGTAGAGCACATTTCACTCAGTTCTAACACTTCCTATACTAATCCGGGCATTTCTGCTCATAGAAAATGATGGAAACTCTGAAATTTAATAAGTTGTGCCTTGAGCAACACACATAGATGTGACCCAGGAGGAAGGTATTGAAGGAGAGGTCCTCTTACCACAGCAAAGAGTTAATTTCTAGAGAAATGGAAAGGAGTCAAGCAACTAAGAAAACTTTCAGACAGAGAACATAGCAGTTTAGAGGTAGATTAAGGAATAATATCCCCCCACTACATCTGAGATAGTTTCGTTTGGTACAGCTAGAATATCAGTAATTCTTAAAAGACATCATTTGCTTTCTTTGGTATGTTCTAGGAATGTTGTCTTGTCCAACCTTCTTACTCAAAACTTGATCAACTGGAGCAGCTTGCCCAAATACCTGACCACATTGTTGGATAATACAGCAGTTTAGATGTAGTTGCTTCAAGGTCTTGGTTAACAACAGAATTTAGTGCTAAGCAGCGTGAGCTTTGCTAAAGAGTTAAATTCTGAACTTAAAACATGGATGCTTAAAATAGGGATTTGGTTTAGTTCTAATAGTCACTACGGTTCTCAAACAGAATACATTTAATTAGTAGTTCAAGAACTACTAATTAGAAAGTGCAAAGTAACTGGTCAAGATTCCTTCCGTTTTGAAATTAGGTTTCCATATTAAAATGAGCTTCTAATGTGGCCGTGCTTTTGTTTTGCCAGGCCCATGAGGCAAGTCTCAAGCAGGAGAGAATTCGTACTTCCATAGTCAGGTTTCTATAGTCGCACCGATTTGCTGACAATTAAGCCACCAACCAATTATCACCACAGAATCTGAAGGTTAAATTAATCCATTAATCCATAAGGTATTCTTCTTCTTTAATGGGATTACATGCATAAACAGTTTCTGTGTCAAAAACCAGAGTTTGCGTTGTATTTCATACCACGTGTATTTGGAACATGGCAACAGCAGGAGCTCTCTCCTTGTGACCAGAGCTGCCTATAAGCATTCTCCATGTACTATTGAAACTGCAAGCATTAGTTACAGCAGCTGCCCAATACAGATGTGTGCTCCCTACAGAGGAGCAGGAAGACAGTGTTTCCAATTTGAAAGAATGGAAATTTGGAGCAGTAAACAATAAATGCAACATGTCTGGCCAAATCCTTGAATAGGATAGGATATGTAATATAGACAGCACATATACTTGCATTCAAATAGTATCATAGAATCAACTGGGTTGGAAAAGACCTTCAAGACCATCAAGTCCAACCATTGCCCAGCACTGCCAAGGCCACCACTAACCCATGTCACTGAGGGCCTCATCTACATGGGGTGTGAGCACTTGCAGGGATGGGGATTTCACCACTTTCCTGCTACTCAATAAAGAGGATTACTCCTATGCCTTCTTGTAGTAATCTTATAATAATGATAATCTAGAATGGGGATATACAGACAGATATACAGACAATCTTCCAGTCTCTTAATTGAACCATTTAGGTAGAGGCTAAATAAGGCAGCCTTAAAATAGTCTTGTTTCGAGTGTATCATATGTCTCAATATGGACAGCTGACTTCTATACTGCTCAAAGGAGGCTAATCAGATTTGCACCACAGCACAGAAGATAAATCAGGTTGGAGCCACTACGCACTTTAATTATATCCTGGAACATCCACATTTACTGTAAATTCAGTTCTCGCCTACAGTGCAAAGTAATTACTTTCTGGTGCCACAGTTCTAGTGGAAAAGGAAAAAGTGAAAGAGGACTGCAAGTGCACTCATATGAAATCCTGCCACCTAGGAAGAAACATGATGGAAACCTCTAGAGATGTAGCAGAAAGTATAAGCTCTTGTACTCTAAGAAAGCGAACTGAATGCTTTCTTAGACAGTCTGCTTCTCACATAACCCAGAATGAGTCAGTTTGTTCTGAGGGTCTGGGCCAAATCAGAATGTAATTTGGTCTTTTCCTTAGTGTTCTTTGTGGATCATGTCCTAGAAAAATAAACTCAAAGGGAAAGCCCTCCTACCTCCAGTTAGTATTTTCTTTCACTAATTCTCCCAACACAATTTCATCTCCAATTTTGCAAGGAGGTTTATTTTGTATTTAAAGAAATAGAGGCACAGAACACATATATGCATGGCATTGCTTTGCTTCCAGCAGTAGAAACAAGAATTAGAATTCACTGGCATACGTTAGAGCAGGAATATAGTCATTTCATTATGCCATATCAAGTGATGCCTGATTAAGTATTATTTCATCCAGCTGATGATTTAAATGTGGTTTTAGTTCAGAAGACTTTGTGTTTGCATGTTTGTTGAAACATAACAACAGCATGGCAAATGCTTATCTTTGCATTTGCAGTATTTGTTCAAGAGAACAATGGTCTTGGAGATAATGCACTATCTATCAAACTTGGTTATACTGCAGGGAGCAATAAAAAAAAGCAGTTGTTTGATGAAGGAGATAACATACTGAAATAATGGTTCTTTTGTTTCCTTACTTCCCTGCAAACTCCATTAGGACATAAACTTTCCCCTGTGGTAAACCAGCATAGAGTCCTGTGAGTAGCACAGTGCCAACAGCAAGGCTGGCTTTTTGAGGAGACCACACTTTCAGACCTATGTAAGAACTGAATATTTCCAATAGGGATTCAATCAAAAGGGTTGTTGCTGTCCTTATCTGTAGGAGAACTGTAGTTAATGCACCAAGAGAAAGCTGAAATGAGTCCATTTTACTGGAGGTTTAATCTCTTTAGAATGTTTCCGTACTGAGATAGGGGCCTTATTTCTTTTCCAACTTTGTGCTAGAAGAAAACAAGTATGTTTCTTATTAGCCTCTGTAAGTATTGATCTTTTCTTTTTTGACATGTTTCCTTACAGCCACAGAGCTGTCTTTTCCATTCTAATCAAACCTGCTGGAAATCTGATTGTGGCAGTGCCATTGTACAATGCTTTTATTCTGAACCTCCTGGGACTTACAGGTCAGCTCTAACCATTTGTTGTGCAACCCCCACATTCCCTGATGCAACTGAATATCTGTGGGATGCTGTCTGTGCATGTGCTGGAGTTAAGTGCATTCGGCAAGTCTGGAAGGTTCACAGTGGATGCATATAGGAGCATGTTTCCTTTTTGAAACAAAAATAAACAACTCGAGTAGACCCAAGTTCAGAGGGCTCAGAGATCACCCCTTTTTATCTACGCATCCAGAGCCACATATTAACCATGCAGTAGGGACTAAGTATTTTGTTACAAGCAAGTTCTTCAGTCATTTAAAAATACTTCAGTCAGGTTAGGGGAATCTAAAGCAGAATTTGTCCCATTCCAGGTAACACAGTCATTGCGAGACTTGTGTATAATCTTCCTGCAAACCAAGCCAAGCTGTTATTTCATTTATACTGTAAGCTTGTATAAATTGCAGTATTTCCCCTTTCTTCTTCAGTATCTTTTTTCATTGCTTTTACATTGTTGCTTTATAGTCTCATGCCCCATAGTGACATGACATGTACTACATTCCTTACTACCTCTGTACTCTAATGGCTTTGGTCTGGATTTGTCTTGGTGTTCTTAACTTGGGCTCTTTCCATCACTCTTCTAATCTGACAATGTTCCTTGCGTGTATACTTATTATGTCATCACTTATACCCATACACTTGCAATGCAAGAAATGTTACCTATTCCTTTCAGGTTGCTGAATCCTTTCACTAGCAAACTTCATTCTAAAGCAGAGCGACAGCAATTTGTAAGGGTACATAGGTCTGTGGCCTCCTCATCCGTTCTGATTTAGTATCTGCCTCTCTCATTCTCAGGGAACCACAGGGTTAATAACTTCTGAAAACTGGCCTGTAGATTAGTGGTGTAGTGATACAGTGAGAAATCTAGAGCTAAGAGACAATGTTCTGGAAAATCTGAGCACCACTCAACAAAAATACCTCTAATTTTTAATGGCAGATACAATCAGATGGTTTTTACTGCTGCAGTGGCTTGAAGTTACCAATACTTTAGATATTATTCCAAGCTTCACCCTGTAAGACGCTCAGTGTGTTTTAATAGAAGCTAAATAATGAGGTAACTCATCACTGCACAGAACTGATTTTTAAGACTGATCCTACCCTAAACTGACACCAATTCCTGTGTTCAGCCTTTGATGGGGGATTCAGAAATGAAACTAACCCAGTGTACAAGTAAAGCTATTTTTTTCCTGGAAACTCAGCATGTTATCCATAAACGTTATCCATACATTTCCTCTCCACATGGGATTGCTAAGGACTCCAAGTATACCCAGGCTCTTCAGTTCCACGTAAAATGAGCAGAATGCAAAGCCATACATCATGCTTGGATCCATATACTGAGCCACCTCTGAAAAGCTCTCCATATCATTTAAAGACACGTGCTGTTCTTTGCAGACCCTGTGATAGAATTACAGTTGATCTATACTGCAGTTTGACTATCCCCATGCAGCAGTCTGAGTACAGGATTTTAAAGCTTAGCTTTACAGCTACTTCTGCTCAGCTATGAACTGAAAAATAGGACAGCTAGCTTGTAGTGTTTTCCAAAAGAGAATGGGTTCCAAAGCAAAGATACTATAAACTCCCTCGGCACAGTGAAATATAGTCAAAATACATTTGCATCCAGCTTTTCCATTACAAATCCCATAGGAAATTATAGTTTGCAGATGGGAAGTAAATGTCTCAACAAGATGTGATCTAAGTGGTCCAGTGAGAGGTTTTTGTGGAAAGAGCAACTAAAAAAAAAATAATGGAGATTTTATTGCTTTTCTCTTCATTCCTGTTTGTGTCACACACATACTCCAAGTCATACTCTAATTCATCAAGCAACCATTTATTTACAGGCATGTTTTAATTACTATTTTACAGAATAAATTCCAATTTCTTAATTATTATATCCTCTGGACATGCCAAATGTTTGTTAATCCTTTCATGACCCAAACTCCAGATGTGGAACTGGTCTTGTCAAAGATTGCTCTAAATCTGCCTTCACAGATTCAGTTGCAGCAAAAATACCTCAGGATTATTGCAAGACCTCAGACGCCTGCAAAGAACCACTTTATTCAGAGTCTTTTATGTGCTCTTGCTCATGAACACCCTGACTTACATCGTTTTGGTATCACCAGTGGCAAGAGTGATAGCAACAACTTCTCTTTCCTCATCTTCCTAATTTCTCAAACCGTAAGCTCAGCTTCAGTAGCCAACCCTTGTATTACACTGCCAGACTTTCCAAACAAGGACTCCAACCCCATGCCCTCATCTACTGTCTCCACTCTTCCACCACATACACATTGCTAAAGAGCTGAGTATCAGCCCATTACAAAGACCACCAATGGCATTGATCTCCCTACTTTATGTATAGGAAGACATCCCACTAGGGCATGGGATAACACTGTTTCCCTTGAAATCAGTAACTGTTCATGGGGATTAAATAAGATAAATACCATTGACCAGGCCAAAGGTCTGATTCCTCACAGCACCCATAAAGTCCTAAGGAAAGCAGAAGAAATGAGGTAAGTGTAGAACATAGTTCTGCCAGCTCCCCCCAGATTCCAGCAATTGTCTTGGTGACAATCAGAAGTCCACATCAAACTAGAGTATTTAATAACCTGTGATGAACCTGCCTTCTATAAATATATGCTTCTTTGATTTTCATTTTTTCTAAGTAGTGATAACAGATTCAAGCCATGAAGTTGTTATGATACGAAGCAAGTCAGAGCTAGCAAACTGAAATAGCTAATCCAAGGTCACTCACAGTTTTTCATCAGATGAGTTGCTGCTTGGTCTTTGGACATCTCTTAAATCAACATTGCAGCAAGTTGACAAACTACTGTCTTTGTGCATCACTTTGCTTCTCTTGACTATTGCAGCAACTTCTTACAGACTAAATACGTGCAGGAGTATGCTGGGTGCATATTCATTTTTGGGGGAGTAGAACGAGTACATGGGTTTCCATGTAATTATTCAAGGTTATAATTCAAGCACTATCATGGATATGAAATAAAGATATATTCATGACCTTTCCAAGGAAGAAAATGAGATCAGGCAGATACAGATAAAAGAATTTATCTCAGAGGCTGTGTAAGACCCAACACATCCTCATTACAGAAAAACCATTGTCTTGTTCTGATGCAAGGGAAGAGAGCATATGGAAGACTAGAACATGGAATAATTCATCTGTAAATAGCATACTATCCTCACAACCCCTTATGTAGGATTTGTGGGGTGCAGGAAAAAGTCATAGTCTGTGTCAAGCAAAATACATTTTTCCAAACTCCAAATAAATTCTGGATTACATGTGTGCATGTTGTAGAACTGGCAGTGTCTTTGTACTTGCCAGGAAGAGTCCTGCATCCTGAAACTCTTCCTCTGCAGCAGATCCCAAACTGTGGATACCAGAATTCTGGACCACACACAGGTATAAAATGCTGAAGATGGATTTCTCAGCAGGCAATTAATAAATGTGTCAAGAAAAAGCACATGAACAAACCTACAACAATATTCAGCATGCATATTTTAGCCTAAAGCCTAATGGAAAAATAGGATGTATGCCTAGATGGTCTTAAAGTCCTTTCCAACCCAAACCGCTCTGTGACTCTAAGATACCCATTTTAAGTTTTGACAGAAGTGAATAATACTTTTTGCCTTCTAACAGTTTGTAACATAAATGTGGGTATTAGCAGTTCCATGTACAGCAGTGAAAGCTATCCAGTGAAGTGCCCATCACAGTCACTGTAACTGTTATCTGTATCATTATCTGCTATCTCCATCACTCGTCATCAGTCATCTAGCACTATTAGCTTGACTGAAGTTGTCATACCTTTACTGATTCCCAGAAGACTACATTGCCAAAGTCAGACATATCACAGAGTTCTTCCTCATACACTGCAAAGAGAATGTTTCATTAAAACTGTCATTCAGTCCCACTTTAATAGTACTTTTTGTCCCTTTTCACTCTGCAGTTTGTATCACTGATCGTGAGCAGGTCAAGGGAGGTTATATGTGCCTTACACAACCGTCTGAATCCATAGAGCCAACTCGTAAAGTACAACTCTTCTCACTCGGTGGGCCACCTCAGTAGACAGCGTGGTCTTTGGGTAAGCAGAGCAGAAGCCAAATGAGTGCAGCAGTTATTAGAAACATGAAGTCAGCAAGACTGAATTGCCTGAAGTTTGTTTGCAGAATTACAAACCAATTACCAAAGGGCAGCTGAACTGGATCATAAAGAGCGTGTCTGTGTTCAAGATGGAATGAAAGCACTGGAAGTAGTAGAAGAGGGGAAAAATTTGCAAAGTTGAAAGGTTAGCTGGAATATGGAATGAACACTCATGGGAAGGTGGTCCTGGGAACAGGGCACCAGAGCTAGGCTCAGGAGGCTCGATTCCACCATTAGCCTTAAAGGACCCTAGTACTGAGTATCCAAACTCTGAGGAGCTGGCCAGTTTAAGGTTATAGGAAAACACAGATCACAGCCTTGATTCTGGAAGGTCCCTTTTCACTTATGGGAACAAAATACACCCAAGTTACAGTTCTGAATTAGTTTAATTATAATCATTTTTCTAACCCTACTTCGTGTGCCTCTTTCCCAAGAAGTGTATTCATTTATTTCCAAAGGGGTCATAAAAGAAGCAAGAAGTCAACAGCAGCACTGCAAAGCAAGTAATTCACCGAGCTATCCAGTCCAACCCTCTACACTCTAATACTTTCAACTGCTGCCAAGTTTGCATCTCTAGTGTTCAGAAAAAGTACATTTCCCCTCATAGCCACTCGGTGAGGAGCAAACGTTATTGACTGTGTAACTTCTACATTCAGAAAGGAAAAAACCCAGAGGCATAATTCATCACCACTAAGTTTTACTTCAGGGTTGCTAAGCTGAGTCAGCAGAATTACAGCAGAATAAAATTGGAGTAGCTCGATGATGAATCAAACTCCCGGTCTCTGGAAATTTCAGGTTACTTGTGGCCTGTGAAATGGCAGCCACTTAGAAAAATCACTGTAGCAATGAACGTTTTGGCCTTGGCTTCCCAATAACTTACAGCATTAATAGGTTTATAAGAAAAATCACTAGGAAATATAGGAAAGTATAAATTTAATAGTAACTGAGGGTCATGCAGATTAGGTTCTGTGACCTCACCTGTGACCAGGCAATACAGAAACAATTCTCATGACAAAAGAAATACCCATTTTCTTACTCAGAAATTCTGAAAGTGTTGAAGAAAAAGCTTAAAATGAAAGTCAATACCTGATCCACAGTCATACAGGGTTTGCACTTCTGTAAAGCTCCAAGTACGTTACCTTTCTCATCAGTGTTTCACATAACAAAACTTCAGCATTAATATCTTGGGGAATTTGGGGGTCTGTTTAAGCCAACAGTCCAGCAGCATAAATATTAAATCATCAAAACCTTTGATCAACAAAAATACATCATGTTTTTAATCAAATAGAATTGCTGGTTGCCTCAGTGCTCAGGTCTGTGTTGATACAGATGGTTGTACAAGAAAGATCATCTGGTCCAATGATCCCATAGAATGGTTTGGGTAGGAAGGGGCCATCACAAATGATATAGTCCAATCCCCCTGCTATGTGCAGGGGAATCGTGCACTAGAGCAGGTTGCTCCAAGCCCCTGTGTCCAACCTGGCCTTGAACACTGCCAGGGATGGGGCAGCCACAACCTGTCTGGGCAACCTGAATCAGGATCCCACCACCCTCATCATAAAAAGTCTCTTCCTTGTATCCAGTCTAAATCTCCCCTCTTCCAGTTTAAACCTCTTGCCCCTTGTCCTGTCACTAAACACCCCGGTAAAAAGCTTTCCCCTGTCTTCCTTGTAAGCCTTCTTCATATATTGAAGGGCTGCAGTGAGGCTCCTCTCTTCTCCAGGCTGAACAACCCCACTGTCTCAGCCTTTCCTTATAGGAGAAGTACTCCAGTCTTCTGGTCGTTTTCATGGCCCTTCTCTAGACCCACTCTCACAGGTCTGTGTCTTTCCTGTACAATCATCTGTATCAACATAGTCCTGAGCACTGAGGCAACTGACCCCTTCTGAGCAAAACAAGTAAGGAAAACATCAATTATTTTTCCTCCCAAGTGATAACAATCGATAACAAGTCAAAGCCTCGGAGAGGGTGAGGAGTATCAGACACAAAGCAGCATTGCTTCGTGTGGAAAATTCCTTCTTCTCCATATTCGGGGCCTAATCTCATTCACACTCTGTAATAAGTATCAAAGCCAGTTCCTTGTGAGAACATTAAGGGTAAGATGAGATCCCAAAGGGTTCCAAAAGATCTGAAAAGACTTATGATAAGGCCTATGGGATGGGCCTGGCTGAAAGAGTATAAAAAATAAGGAGGCGACTATTACAATAAACACTTTCCAATTTTTATAGCCCAAATTCAGGGCTTGACCAGGGGTTTTACAATCACACTCCAGTAGCTGCAAGCCTATTAAAAGAGGGTTTGGTAACTTGCCCATAATTCTGGGTGCCAAATATGTTGCCACCTTAAAACAAACGCTTGTTCTTTTTAACACTGTAATTCGTATTAGAATTGAATTTACAAGTCCCATGGAAAGCAATGGCCTCAGTAACGAGCAGCTGCACTTCTCCGTCACAAATATCCATGACAAACAGGATGACAAAAGCCTCAGTAAATTACCTGCAGTACAACACGCAGTAATTCACCTACCCTACCATTTGCTGTTCCTCATTTTTAACTATCCATCCCTTACTTACACGTTCAATATTGCTTACACTTTGGCAACTAAGTATATCATTTCTAGTCATCCCAAGTCTGGAACAAACAAAGCACATTCCTTAATGCAAAAAGTACTTAAAAGTAGTTAGAGGTCTAACTGGGTAGCTACTTACGGATAGTTAATGGTCACCAGAGCCATCCCATCCCCGTTCTAGGATTGCTGGCACCTCATTTTCTGACTTGTATAGAAATAAAGCTCAAGCTGAGTTGGCAAAGCCGACTTCAATTGTCAGCCTGTGAACAGCTCTGCACTGGAAAGGCATCCGTTCTCAAGTCTGCATGTGTCCAGGAGACAGGTTTGCTTTGCTGTCAGTAACTTTACCTTTGGAAAAGGAGGAGAATGTTGGGGACAGCTCTTGCTAAGAACTCTTCTCCCCTCCTCTACTCTTTCATTTCCCCCTCATAGAAATCACCTGGGGGCTCAGCTGTAGCCAATGAGCCAAACCAGCTCCTTCAGGAAAAATTTCACTCCAGTCCCAAGAACAATCCTCTCTGGGCTAAATGGCAGCTCATTGTTTTCTACACCAAGGTCATACTCAGCAAAGCTGGTACTTCTCCTCCTGAGATGCCTTCTCAATCTCCAGCAGGCAGTACATGGATTCCAGAAACCAAATGAAACCTGAAAGTTATACAGCAAGAATGAGAAGCAGACACACAATTATCTGCTGCTCCTCCAAAGCCACTCTCTGCACTTTATGTTCTTTTATTTCGATTTCAAGGCAGAAACCTGTATAACCTCAAAACTAACAAGGGCTCCTGTATTTGGTAACACTTGTATTCTTGATTTCCATGCAGTAAGCTAACCCAGGGTTTTTGCTGTCACCAAAATCTTGATCTCAACAACTTCCTGGGGCAGTAAGTTCCACAATTAAGCCACATTTCATGTGAGGAGGTTAATTAGACTGGAATTCTGTACTTACGAAATTTACCTGTTATTACCAGCTCCTGTGTTACACACTAGGGAAAATGTGATTAATAAAAAGATCTCATTGGAAAGCTGAAGACTTCTCACAATATCTACTGTGCTTCACACACGACCTGTGATGTGTTCTTTGGCACAGATGTCACCAATGGTTTAAAAATCTTGAGCAGAAGTATGGAGATTTTCCTACCAACAGTGTGAATATACTTCCTTCTAACTGAAAGGAACTGCACCTCCCGTATGAAGACAGGCTGAGAACATCGGGGCTGTTCAGCCTGGAGAAGAGAAGCTGCGTGGAGACCTCAGAGCAGCTTCCAGTGTCTGAAGGGGGCTACAAGGATGCTGGGGAGGGACTCTTCATCAGGGACTGTAGTGATAGGACAAGGGGTGATGGGTTCAAACTGAAACAGGGGAAGTTCAGGTTGGATCTAAGGCAGAAGCTGTTCCCTGTGAGGGTGCTGAGGCGCTGGCACAGGGTGCCCAGAGAAGTGATAAATGCCCCATCCCTGGCAGTGTTCAAGGCCAGGTTGGGCCGGGGCTTGGGGGACATGGTCTAGTGTGAGGCGTCCCTGCCCATGGCAGGGGGGTTGGAACTGGATGATCTTAAGGTCCTTTCCAACCCAAACCAGTCTGGGATTCTATGATTCTGTTTCCATTCAGTTCACTGGTCTGTGACATCCTCAGAACTCATAAAGACCAACTCCCCAAAATTATCACTGCAGAATTCTCATCTTTTGATCACTAATGAACGTTCCCTGGTAAGGTGGATTTATTTGGGGTGTCACTGTACTGTGCAGTTACCTGGTGCTGTAACTTGTGTACCTGGTAAGTGGCAAAAATCTCACCTTGCTTCTGCAGAATAATGAGACACACAATTAATTACTTAATTTACTTTATTTGTGCAGATTTCCATCCTCTCACAGTTGTGTTTAGTTAATGTATCACCCAGTTTCCGTAACAGTTTGTTGCACATATAGGTATATATATACACATACATATAGCACAGCAGGACTCTTAATTTCTCACTGCAGTTTCCAGCTACGTAATAGTAGAATGTGCTTCCCAATAGCCATAGCAGCTTACATGAATGATGTGAACTAGACAAGCATGATAAATGTTCCGTGGCCACGTTTTTCTTTTCCCTTATATTAGAAGTAATACTGAAACAGGGATATATAATCAGGTATTTTCACAGAACATCTATGGGAACTTTTATGCCTCTAATAACATCTGCACTGATGAGTGACTCTGACTGTCCAGACCTCTAAACCCAACAGGAAGTGTTGGCTCTCCTCTTTACGTTACTTGCCATGGGTGTAACCTCAGTATCACCCTTAATGCCTTCTACATTGACTGCATTGGCAGAGATCTGAAACATGGCACCTTTTTGAGAGAGGATCAGCTCACTGTCCTGAGCTTAACCATTCTATCACACACACTAAGGAAAAGCAGCTTTCGGGCACCACAGTGATTAATGGGGCAAACATATGCACCAGGCCAACTCTCCGTCCTGGTCCTTAGGGACACAGTGGTGCACAGGAAACCAGAGGAGTGTTCAGCAACAGTACAAAGAGCCCAAACAGGGGCAGAAGCAAAGGACATTCACATTAAGTGCAGCGGAGTGATCTGGACATTCAGAAGAAATAGATCCAAAAAAGCCTATGCTAGGGTATGGTCAGAGCGAACCCTCCTGAGATTATGCAGTTGTTTAGACCCCCATCAAAATCCAAGCCAGTTGAAATCAAAACGACCTAACTTTCCTATGAATTACGTTATAAGACAGCTGTAGCAAGTGTCCATACACCATCAAGTAGGTTTCTTATGAATTGCATTGTCCTTGTTGACTGCTAAGGTTATTCCTTGTCAAGCATTCCTCAAAAGAGGAATATAAGTAGAGCAGGATGGTCACTGCTGCTTCTGATCCACTGCAAGAGCCAGAAATGCTGCTAACTGCTTAACAGAGAACACATAACACAGTGCTATCAATATTTCCATTTTCTTCTTTTCTAAAGCACCTTGTTCACCCCAAAGAGTGGAAATAAGACTGAGGAGGCTGATCATAACCCTGGGAGTTACTGCAATGATTGCTCTGATATGAACAGGCTCTGGTGGGATCCTAATGACATTAACAACAGTCATTAACTTCTGGCCTAGATCATCAGTCTCAGGAAATGTGTGGCTTGCAGCATGCTTCATAGTTTGTGATGTTGTTCTCATATATGTTATATGGGTTACTACTCACAGTGATCTTCCATTTTGGAAGACCTGCGCCTATCTCAGCTACATGGAGACAGGCACATGGAGTCACACGCCACCCTAGGGGTGCTGACTGGTAGATGGCATTTTGATAGACATGCACTTTAACTCAAGTTTGCTCTCTGGCTTCAATCAATTAAAACATTGATTTAACCTGGTGATTTAGCTCTACTGCTCTTATTGTCATTAACTTACAAACATCGAGTGGCGTTTGCTCTGGAGGCTGGTCTTAAGTTACATATTGGCAGGCAGGCAGGCAGGACACAGCAGCAGAGCCCTGGGAAGCAGGGGAGACATCATTCACCCTCAGCTGTTCACTTTCAGGTTACATTAGTAGCTACAGAACTTCTTTTGCAGGTTGCATGTGCTGACTTCACTATCTTCTCTCCTTTAAAAGGTTGCCTCCCAAAACCAAGTGCTTCCCTGAGTCAAATGACACAGCTTCGCCGAGGGAACAGCAATGCCAACACTTCATCTGCCACCACAGTGCAGGGTTTCCACAGGCCCATGCGTCTCCTCCATGTCACAGTAAGTAAGCAGCAGCTCACACCTGATGGTAGGAGTCTTCCTCCTGGCTGCACTGAAAGAAATCTGGAAGGACCACCTACTTTTTTACTCTTTAAATGTCATACTTTTTAGTGTCACACTCAGTTTTGACCAAGGATCTTTACTGTCTGGGCTGACAGTGAAATGTGACCGTTCATACAAGTCACACATAAAGAGATGACTTGGAAACCCCAGCACATGAATCACAAGTGATAACGATCTACCATAAGGGGCAGAGTCATTTCCCATGTCAGTAAAGTGCGTTGCATAAGTGCAAAATAGAGCCAGCTTTCGCTGGATGCTCACAGTACTGATGGCTGGCCATTGGTAAACTCCACCCAGCCCCATCAGGCATCTGTTCCCTTGCCTGTCTCCTTGAACACTGAAAAAATGCTTTATATGAGACACCAAGAATTACACTTTTTTTATATATTCCAAGGGTTGGGGGGTTTGGATTCTGCATTACAGAGGGGGAAAAGAAGGGAAGAATTCCATTTGTAAGAAATGTTTGGAAGATCAACAACCACAGATTTCCCTCCAATGAAGTATCCCCATGAGCCGGAAGAGCATATAGTCAACAAAGACAATGCTGCTTCTATTTTTGCCTGTGAGCTGGGTGGTCCAATGGGTTAGTGCATTGATCTTTCTCCTCTGAACACTTTGATTTTAATAATAGCTTTCAGCATAATAGAATATGACACATTCCTCCTACTTGTCCTACTTGTGCTATAAAACCTCTGTACAATATTTAATACACTGGGGAAATTCAGAAACTGAGGGAAAACTTCAGTCTATAACTATTATTGCCATAATTTGCCATATACTTTTACCAGTATAATCAGAATTTAAATGAATATTTACTGATCATATGCTTTTTGAAACCCCACTTGTTACAGCTGCTGTAAAACTTCCATCAAGTGTTACATCAGCTAGCAATTCTGTCAACATTTATTCTTAATAGGTGACCATTTCTTTTTACTTATCCATATACACATCTTTCTAACCTGTCTAGAAGTTCAGATAAAAGGGGGTAGATGATGTTTTCCATCTGCTAACATGCTATTAATACCAGCAATATTTTAAAAGAACCTTAAATGGTGCTTGGTATATTTCTGGAGGCCAAAAGACTCTCTAGTCTGCATTGGGAGTGGAGAAATGCAGTGGGGGAGCTAATGTTTAACTGACATATGTTTAAAGCTGTTGAGCCAAAATGAAGGTTGACCTCTTTAAAGGAGGATGTTAAGACAGAACAAGGAATGCTCTTGTTCTTTGAATTCTCCAGACTTCAGAGTATCATCTCCATCATTGGACTCAAAGGCATTTGAACTGAAGAGGAAGTGCACTAGAAGACCAGGAAGGATCAGATCCTTCTGTGTACTTCTTTGGCTGTTCATAAAAGGAGAACGCAAAATGACTGCCAAAGAACACACTTCTCAACGTCTTATCATGCTTCTCCCAGAACAGTCTCATCGTGATGAGTGGAGTGATATTAATCACTTAGCGTCCAGAGAAGGAGAACTTTAGAAAGTACCTTGTGTTTCCAGCCAGTGACCTGGTCACTCCCTGTTTGCTGAGAGCAAAGGAGTCCAACTCTCATCTCTTACCATGGAGAACATTGAAAGAAAATTAATGTTTTCCTAACACTCTGTAAATACCATATACTCAGACGATGCAAAGCACGGTTTGAACCCGTACAGCTGATCCAGTGAAATCAAAACTTGCATTTGAGAGCTTAAAGTGAGACACCCAAGTTAAAGGTAACTTGATTTTCAAATACAGAGCAACTGCAATTCTTAACCAACATCTGTTTCAATTGAAACAAACCACAAGATGAGCAACGTGCAGTTAACTTCTTGCAGTTAAATCAAAACTATTCAACCCTATTTCATCATTATTTCAGATTCTATACAGCGTGCAGACAGAGGGGATCCAGTGGTCGGTCACCACAGTTGGAGTAGTAAAATTATGCTTATTGGTTTGACTTTCTTACACTCCTTTCAGGCAAAGAAAGTCTACGTAGTAGATTTATCAGAGTAGTTTGCATTAGGTATTACTGCTTTAGAAAGGTGCTTTGAAATCTGGACTGCCAAGTTGTGCTACTCTGCTAAAGGATGTACTCCTAAAATACACTATTTCTGCTAGCAACACCTAATTGTTGAAAGACAGGAAAAAAATGTGGAATCTGCAGATATTTTGCCAACCTGATTGTCAAATGCTGGTGTTTCTCCAAAGGTTTTAAAATGTGGTTTAATGCCCAGATTAATTCCTAAAAAGGGTAAAATTTGCTGGCAGAGATTTCACTTTAAAATAATCTGGGACAGAAGAGCTGGGATTCACTCACTGCTGGCAGGAAGATTCATTGCAACCGCCTCATAAATATTATACTATAAGCACGTATCTCTCCTTAGAGACTCAAGCTCATGGGAATCCACCTATTCAAAATCTCATCAAAGATGCACAGGTCTCTAAGATGCTGATCCGATAAAATTCCTATAACCTGTGCCCTCAATTAGTAATAGTTTTCTTTAGGAAACATTCTCTTTGTCAAAACCTGGCAAACTCAAGTCTTCCCAAGTGAGGCTTTTAAGCCTGCAGGCAGACTCCCGGTAGCCCCAGGCTGACCAAAGCATTCCTGTTAGTGTCCCATTAGGACTAGTAAGATTTCATAGAATCATCGAATCACAGAATGGTTTGGGTTGGAAAGGACCTTGAGATCATCCAGTTCCAACCCCCTGCCATGGGCAGGGACACCTTCCACTAGAGCAGGTTGCTCCAAGCCCCTGTGTCCAACCTGGCCTTGAACACTGCCAGGGATGGAGCAGCCACAGCTTCTCTGGGCACCCTGTGCCAGCGCCTCAGCACCCTCACAGGGAAGAACTTCTGCCTTATATCCAACCTGAACTTCCCCTGTTTCAGTTTGAACCCATCAGCCCTTGTCCTATCACTACAGTCCCTGATGAAGAGTCCCTCTCCAGCATCCTTGTAGCCCCCTCCAGACATTGGAAGCTGCTCTGAGGTCTCCACGCAGCTTCTCTTCCTTCTGCCACAACTGTCCCCAAGATCTTTATCTAGAAATGTCCCAAAAGACTATCCAGCAAACCAGACATGGAGCTGTTGGAGCAAGTCCAGAGGAGGCCACAAGAACGCTCAGGGGCTGGAGCACCTCCCGCATGAAAACGGGCTGAGAACATTGGGGCTGTTCAGCCTGGAGATGTAGAGAGCATGTAGGATTTCCTCACTGTTCCTTACCAATGCACCAAGAGGTCGTCTTGGAAAGAAGTCCTGAATTCTTTCGTGTACTTGACTGTTTCCTGGTTTTAACCATCTTTTTCCTTGCACTTTCATAGCTCTTTTCCTCCTTTGGCCTTCATCCTTGATACCTTTCTTAACAGTGATGGCAGCCCTCTCTTGCTCCTGCTAGTTGTTGTCGTCTTCTGGCAAGGGTTTGCTGAAGCTGTAGCACCCCACGGAAAGACACTTCCCGAGTTGTTGCTGACTACAGAAAATCCCACAACTCACAGCATTTAAGCCGCGTCAGACAGCTGCAGAGCAAGCCTGTCACTCCTCTTCTGCCTGAGCATTTCTTGGGATCAAACACTCTTCTGATTCTAGGAAGGATTTTAAACCAGTTATTTTCTTTCTGGTTGAATCTCTGCCTATTTTCCTCTCAGACTCTGTTGTAACATAGAATTAATTCACAGTTAGAAAACGAGCCAGATTCTTGGTCCGAGATGTGATTTCCTTGGCAATGGAAACAGGCTTTGGGGTAAAGGTAGCAGGCTCCATGCATTAGAAAGTAACCACTAACTCTCACCAACACATAATACAAGTTAGGTCAAAGGATCCAGTAGTTACCACTGAGGTTCTCTATTAATGGTCACAGCACTTAAGAACTGGACACTGCAGTTGCTTTTTTTCCTTGAAACACGATAAATCTATCTCCAGATGTAACCACTGAGGCTGCATTAAATTCTCCCCACGCACTGTTTCGACTTCTCTGCCCTTCTATCAAGTATATCAAGAACACAGAGAAAAATCACACTGTGGATGGGGAAGACACACGAAAAAGATTAAACTTTCACATACAAAGCACATACACAGCAGCAGAATCCTTCCCCCTCCCCACAGCACATGAAGGAAAACCCATTATCTTTCATTCTTTGAATCCTGTATTTCCTAGACTCGTTCATCCTAGATTTTATTCTCACATTAAGTAGAATGCATTTAAACATGGCATTTATTTAAAGACTACAGTACACATCTATTAGCATGATGCCATCAAGGTGACAGTTTCTTCTCCAATGTGGTTTATATTGAATGAAGGGGGCTGATAACTCTCAGATGAGCTCTCAGATCAGCTGAACTCAGTTGCAGATGAGCCAGAATTGGTCAAGACTTTGGACCACACATGGCAATCAGGTTAAATGAACATGGGTTTGAAAAAGTCTATAAGTATTTGCTCTGTGGTTTCCAAACTGAAGTTTTGAAACTCACATTAAAACTTGTTGAAATTTAGAGTAAAATGGGGATTAAAATGAAACTCCATGAAGAAAATAAAATTATTTGGGGTTTGGCCACAAAAGATGCAAAACTGAACAACCTTCTGGATCAAATGAGTGGGTTGGGGCTTGTAAACTTCATCACTAGTTTTGGCGGACTGAAACATTGTAATGCAGGAAATAACAGTTCAGTAGAAAACTCAAGCAGAATCCTCAGTACATATGTCATTCTTCTTTTACAAAGGGAAATTTTCTCCTAGCATCTAGAGAATGAAAAAGTATCTTTGGACAAACACACAGGAAACACCTTTAGAAAATGAATCATTCTAACATGAGGGTAATGAAGAAGCAAGCCAGTGCCTTCAACCCTTGTGAAAGGATGTGAAAACAAACCAGTACAGCTGCAGGAGTTCTTTATCTAGCTACATATAAACAGTTCCAGTAATGGGAGCACTTCTGCTTTGATTCCAGCCTGGAAATGCTTCTCACACACACAGACCTAAGTCTCAAACATGGAATCTTAAAGGAGAAAATCTAACTAGCAGAGATATAGAATAACAGAATGTTACTGGGTTGGAAAGCACCTTCAGATCATCCAGTTCCAACCTCCTGCTACGGGCAGGGATGAAACACCATCCAACCTGTATTTCACTTGTGTGTATGGAAAAATGAAGAGTCACTTGTAACAGATATTGCTCAACATATAACGGAAAAGCATTCAGCTGAAAGGCATTTTGTGCAATGACAGAAAAGAGGTTAACAACACAAACGTAGCAGTTGTTTTATTTGGGGCATATAATCTTTATTTAAACTGTTACATAGGAATAGCTTCATAGCATAAGATTTCTGAGTAGACTTTTTTCTCTTTCCTCCTGTGTCTGTTCCTGTTTGATGTCCATGCTTTAGCTCCCCACTCTTCACGGGATGAAGAATGATTTATGTACAAAATTATACTCCGAAAGGCACCTCAATCAACTTGATGCCTTTATATTGATTTGTAGGATCGCTCTTGCACAAAGTGAAGTGAGAGCAGGGAATACACAGTGAACACAAGTCGTCAAGAATAATCATTATAAAAGAGGAAAAATAGAGTCTGGCATAGGAGAGTTTCTTCATTATTCCTTAGTACATTTATAATCAACCGATTTCCTCTCACTTTTTCCAGCTCTGTAAAATAAGACATGTAGATCTTCCAGAGCTTGTTTGTAAGCCATACAATTGCAAGTAGCCATGCTTAAAGGCATTTTATAACCTATTTTTAAAGTGGCATGATAACTTCCCCATGGTGATAGTCACTGGACACATAAATTGTTCCTTTGCCAAAACAATACTTCCAGTTCTTGATAATGATGTTTTTGACTGGCTGCCAGGAACTTGGTTACATCCATGTTCAGTTCCTTTGCCAGTGATCTTCTGTCCAAGTCACAGGGTTCACAGATGAAAACCTCCAGTGTCCTGCACAAAAACTCAAGAGATACCATCTTCCCCACTGTCCGTGTTATACCACATGTACATACACTTACATACAGTTCTGCAAAACTTAGTTTACCAGCCAGCTTTACCCATGTAAAGTAACTTTATCCCTTTTGCACCTAAGGAGTCCATTTGCCTGGGCACTCTCCTGTTCTGGGAGCTGCCTGAGAATTCCATGATGATGAGGCTTGATGGAAGGGTCCATTTGCCTGGGGACTCTCCTGTTCTGGGAGCTGCCCGAGAATTCCATGATGATGAGGCTTGATGGAAGTAGAGAGCTTCGCACCAGCATCACCGATAGCCAAGCTCAGAAGCAGTGACTTTCGGCAGCAGCAGCAGGCAGCTCCGAGTTCACAGGAGCATTGTCTCAGTCTCAGTATCTCACAGGTTCCGTTTCAGAATCCTTCTGTCAAGTTTCTCTCTTTGTGCTCCTTTCTTAGTGGTTTTGGAAGAGGGAAATGGAGAAAAACAAAGCCCAGAGGAAGAACTTACACCAGGATATCACTTCTCTTGCTGCACCACACTACCAGTGTTATCATGGCACATGTCAACATGACTGGGATCAAGATGAGAGTTACAAGGATTTCATCTGGTGGATCTTCCCAGTGAACCTTCTCTGAAGTACAGTTTGAAAAGAACTGTTTATGAATTCCAGTGATGAAGCCCTCTGCCAGAGGGTTTGGCCAAAAGCAACTTGCGTTGTTGGCTTCACGTTCTGTGCACTGGGTAAAGTTGTCATAATACCTGGGAGAAGAAGGAAACGAAGGGAAAAGTTTAACTAGAATGCATATGTGTATTACACTTAGAGAAAGCTACATAAGGTGCCATATAGAATCTGTAAGAGTGGGTCTATCATGGAGATAGATAGAGATCATTGAGATTCAGGAGATAGACTGATGGAGAGTGGTCAAAACCCTGTCTTTTGGGTGCTGCTACTACAGCCAGGACCTCCTGATACCACTTAGGTAGAATTAGAACCCTCACTAAAGGCATCTACAGGATCTTTAAAAAACATACACACAAATGTGCTAAAACCAGAACATTTCGAGCAAAATATGGATAATTCATGCCTCATCTGTCATTGGACATGACAGTGTGGTGAAAATAGTGATGTGGCACTGGAACTGAGCAACAACAGGCATTTGTTGTAACAACTTCAGTTCTGTTGTACCCTCAGGCAGTAAGAGGATAATGGGAAGATAAACATACGGAAAGTCAGCTTTTAACAACCTTCATCTTTTTCCCAAGTCCAGCAAATGCCAGGCAGGGGGGAAAAATAATTCCTAATTACACATGTTCACAATTACAGAATCCCAGACTGGTTTGGGTTGGAACAGACCTTAAAGCTCCTCCAGTTTCAACCCCCTGCCACGGGCAGGGACACCTTCCACTAGAGCCAGTTGGTTTCTGCTTCTGGCAGGTTAAAGCCGTTCCCCCTTGTGCTGTCCCTACAGGCCCTTGTCCAAAGCCTCTTTCCAGGTTTCCTGTAGCCCCTTTAGGCACTGGAGCTGCTCTAAGGTCTCCTCTTAATGAGCCTTCTCTTCTCCAGGCTGAACCAGCCCAGCTCTCTCAGCCTGGCTCCAGAGCAGAGCTGTTGAAGCCTTCGCAGCATCTCCATAGGTGGCCTCCTCTGGACTTGCTCCAGCAGCTCCACGTCCCTCTTGTGCTATTCCCCAGAGCTGGATCAGGACAGCAGAGGGGGAGAATCCCCTCCCTTGACCTGCTGCTCACACTCCTTTATTGAGAGCCACTTGTAATGCCCTGACACCTGATTAAACACCCCATGTGCTAAAGTTTACCTGTCCAGGGTAACTTATATTTATGAGAACTGGCTACCCCTCAGGAAAAAAAAGGAAACAATAAGGCTAAATGAGTAATTGGATGGGTTTTGTGGTTTATCATAAGCCAAAGAAATTCAGGAAGCGAATGATGTATAGAGGAGGAGGTCGGAAGTTAAGAAGACGAAGGGTGTCTGGTCAGTACAAGAATAGAACATGAAATAAGGAAGCTGAATTATTGGCTGTTACTTCTTTAAACATTTATTTCAGTTCTGCGTGACTCAATAAACTCACATCAAAGGGAAATTAAAAATAGGAAGGAGAGGGCAAGAAACCTCATGGGATAGCATCCTGCACTGTGATCTGAAGGCCCTCCCTTACAGTGCATATAAATATGGTAACTCCTGATGAATGGCTTGTTCTGACATGAAGTACCACAGGGGACTAATGCTGACTCAACCCTTTGTTGTGAAGAGGTGCAGGAGAGGCGTTCAGTGTTTGGGTCAGGACTGAGGTCTACTGTATATTGCCTGTCAAGGGGAACGTCTGCCTGCCCATGCTACAATCACAGAGCTTGGGCTGATGCTGCTTTATCAGAAGCAAATACACTGGGCAGTCCAATAAGTCCACACCCAGATGCTCTGACATGCAGATGCCTATATGCACAATGTATGTATATTGTACGCAAAACAGCTAGAAAGGAAGCTTTTGTGACAATGTCAGCAGCTGCAGGGAAACAACAGGAAATAAGCTAAAAATAAACCACAAATATAAGCTGTTATTTCAGTAGTGTCATTCTTCCGTGTGACCCAGTAGCATCCATTCTTTATGTCCTTGGACCAGATTAGAAGCTGAGGATGTCTAGCTGAATATGGGAGAGACAGTCCCAGAGGACCTGAGGAATCAGACATCCACAGGCATGCCTGCAAGGCTACAGACTGCAGTGCAGAGGTGGTGCACGCTGCTGCCCAGGCAGGTCAGTGCCCAGCACAGGCACCAGGCAGGTGCTGTGCTAGAGAGAGCTCCAGCTCCCCACTGCCACAGCCGCCTCATCTGGTCGTGCAGAATAACAAACCCAACAATACATCCTGATGGCCTGAGCAGACATCACAGAAAAGCACCTTAAAGTGGAAGATTTATTTATATAAACCTTTCCTCTTCTTTTCTTTTCTCCCTGGGTATAAAATCCTATAGAAAGTTCACTGCTCTTCCAGGAATCCTGTAGTTTCTTTAGAGATGTTAGACAGTATAAACAAGAGCTTTTCTCACTGATTCTGCATTTCAAGTACAACATAGCTAGGAAAAATCTGGTTAAATGTTGCCAAAAGGCCAGATAAAAATCATTAGGGAGTTACTTTGTATTTGACAAACCAAATCCCTAAGAGCCACAATAGAATAAAAATGCTATCTTAATAGTTTGAATTCCTCACGATTTTTCCTTAATACCCTCTCACTACCTGCACTGTAACTGGGGGTTTTCACACAATTCTGAGAATATAGATAAGGAAAAATCTCAACTATTTGAGAATGACACGTCTGCCAGTAAAGCTCAATTCACTTAAATATTTATGTCATTTAGTAATTCAGAGTTTATGCACTGCAACAGAAGGCTCAGGTTAAAACCAATCTTCTGCATGGTACTAACAGCTGCCTCAAGCGGGAGTAACTGAATCCTCATTACATGGCATTTTGTATTTGATCAACTTGCTTGCAAGTTGTTGGGCTTTTTTAAGAGGGGGGTGGGGGTTAATAGATATTTAATTCCAATTCAGTTCTCCTGTGCTTAATGTAATTCTGTTTATTCCAATGGGAAAGGCTAGAGTAGGAAAACTGTTCATTCCGTATAATAAAATGACTACCACAAAGATGCTCTGACCTCTGACTGGAGGTACTGCAACACAAATGCATAAAAATGACACACTTTGGGAATGGAAAGAACAAGAAATGACATTTTCCACTTATGCCCAGAACAAGTAATTGGAGAGCAGTACAGCAGCACAAGCTTCTTCACCTCTTGGACCATAAGGAGGTGTGGGAAGGTTATTCTTCTCTGTCCTGAGTCACATTTTCATCTCTTTCAGGCTAGCCCCCAAGTTAGTTAATACTCAGCAAAGGCACATTCACTGAGAGCCAGGTCAGAAGCTTTGTGATCAGTGGGCTGAAAAATTAATGTGTTTCTCTTGAGTTTCAACTCGGTTCGATAGGCCAGTACCAAAAACCAAGAGCTAAGCATAGTCTGAGCACCAAAATTCATCTAAAGATGTGCTTTCCCTCATATGCTCAGGGCAATCATTGTAAGTTTTATTGAGGAACCAACTGCTTGGGCATAAGGCATATTATTGAAAATACTTTCAGAGAGCATGAAAAATCCTTAATTCTTCTTTGGAGCAATCTCTGAGCCGCAGCACATTTGTCATGAAAGACAATATTAAATATTCTAGAACAATACTTCATTTAGAGAGCACAAACACTTTTTCTCCTGTACTTTATGTTTCCACTAAAACAGAAAATAACAGTTATGTGGCTGGTTTTCTGTAAAAACTGTGGAGAATTTTATTTTGTGAGTTACTTTACCCATGAGAAAACATATTTATGTATATATTTATCTATAAGCACGAACCTGGACAATAAGCAGTTATTATCAGTGCACGCATTTGCCTTAATGGGGCAGTGTTTCCTGGAGTGCCCACTCACACTACTTAACTAGCAGCTGGATGTGCTACATCTCACCCATCTTAGGGTACCCAGTTGCACACCACTGGGGCACTGCTTGGTCTAAGTGGGGCTTCAGTCTCATCCATACTTTCCCACATTCCCAGGAAGGAACGTGGTAAATCCTTGCTCTTTCTTCTTCAACGTCTGTACAGAAAAACTGCACAGATGATTGGTTTACAAAGAAAAAATACAGCTCCCTCCTTCAAATTTACATGAGACCAAGGAAACAAATGGATTGTTTCATGATGAGCTTCAACAAACCAGCACTTTCCACAGAAAAATGTGCTTTCAAAACCTTCCAGACAATTCTCCAGAAGCTGAGTGCCATAGATCATGTTACTGAGGACAAACTGTTGAAGGCATTTGCTGGCTGCAGACAGCAGGCCCACCAGCAGTTCCCATAGGAGAATTCGCCACGTCTCCGGCACTCATGGATAGAGACGCTCTGCACACACACAGTCAGGGATGTTTTGCCACTGCTTAGTGAGATGGGTGAGGAATTCAAAACCAAAACAATCACTCTCCTGTTTTACATAAATCCGGATTAGTGATAGAATTATGGAAGGGTTCAGTGGGGTACATACATCATGAGCTCACTTTTGTTATTTCGAGTCCACTAAGCATTCAGAAAATACAAGGGAAGTTCTCTCCAGCACAAACGAGTCTTGATGTAAATCAGATAACAGATGCTCCAGAGACACTCCTGCTACTCAACAAGCCTGGAAAGGAATCTAGAGGCACTGTTCAGGATACTATAAGTTATGTGGTGTATTTTAATAAAGAGGTTTTAAAACTCTTCTCCCTCATACACCCCCCAGATGCTTCAACCAAGAAATTTCTTTATACATAGTCATATACTAAATTAGAGTTCAAAGTGAATCATCCTTCTTGTAACCTCCACCCAGTCTGGAATGAGAAATGCTGAAATAATAATTGGAAATGTCTTCTAATGAGAAAGGTTCTTCTTGCAGCATTTCTAGATGGAGGCAGGAAGAACCAAACAACCTCACAAAACAAAACAAAAAGCCTGTTCTTGTGTGATATGCAGCCAGATTTTATAGAATTTAAGGGTGTAACAATCTGGATGAACTTCAAATAAGGCTCCAAACCTTAAGATTATTGTCTCCTAAGGTTTCATCATCATGTTAAAAGCAAAGCCTTAGTTCTATAATCAGCTATGAGCCTACAAATATGGTGTAATATTTCTCAGCTTTTTCCATTCAACATCTCTCCAAACGGATTCATGGCTGTATCTCACCATTGCTTTTAGAGGAGCATTCTCACAGACAGACCTTCTGCCTCCCTGTTCAGATCAGGTCTGCTCTTGTGCATCTCTGGTATAGAATTCAGATAGAAGAAAATAATGCTCTGCACAACACAAGGAAGGAAATGGGGAGAAGGAAGGGGGCACAAAAAGCCCTTGCGAGTTTAATGTCAACGTTGTAAAGGGTAGTTTACTCTCATGCCATTAAATAATGGGCATTGTGATAGATTTACTCACTTGGGTTGAGAATAATAAACATATTCTGGTGTCCTTTGAATAATTACAGATCTGCACCCTTGGCTTCACATCAACAGTGTCTGGAAAATGAAAGATGGTTGAATAAACCACTGAAATAAGTGAGTGAATAAACTCACCAAAAACCCCAAAATGCACAACTGTTACTAAATTGTTGTTCATTTCCTAAAAAAGCCAGGTTGGACACAGGGGCTTGGAGCAACCTGCTCTAGTGGAAGGTGTCCCTGCCTGTGGCAGGGGGTTGGAACTGGATGAGCTTTAAAGTCCCTTCCAACACAAACCAGTCTGGGATTCTTTGAAAATGTAAATATAAAGAGCAATTGTAGATGTAAGCAGTAGTTTATACACCTATTATCCATCTCCAATGAGCAATAGAAACTATACATTAAGCAAATACAGAACAAGGAGGGAAGCGTAGCCTGATCAAAAATTTAGTAGCACTGGAATCTTACCAAGCCAGAAGCTTCTACCAGCAAGTGTGTTTTGCCTTCTACCACTCCTGAGCTGTGTTTTAATGATTCCTTAGTTGTAAACTCAGCCTATTTTGGGGAAACACCAGTTTAGAGGGGAAGTATTCTCTGAAGCCATCATCACTACACCATGTCTACAGGAGACAGTCCCATAACTCCCTTGAATTAGACAAAAATCAAAAGAGTAAGTGGAGGAAAATCCTAATCCCAAAAAGACTTGTGCATATGTATTCAACTTCTTATATGCACTGCATCTCCTAAGTAGCACCACCATCAATGATGATGTTTGGAAAAAGATGTCCTTCATCTTCATCAGTGAAGAGTCTGCACTGGTCTCAGATGCTCTCTGCTACCTCATGAATTCCCAGCTCTCCAGGAAAAACAGGGAATGGACAGTGGAGAGCACAGGAAAACGCAGGATGCAAGAGCAGCACATGGAACTGGCATCCTGCAATCCAGACACTGAAACACTGCAAATATCTAGCTTGCAAAAGGTTATTCGTATTCTGTATGTTCCAGATAAGAGTTTTGCTCCTAAGAAATGAGTACAACATTGCAGTGTCACTCTGTTCTATGCAATGATCTGGCTCAGATATAGCATTATATACTGTGCTATTGCATGAACAGTGAATTATGGCAGAACGTATTAGTTGATCATGGAGTCATCATGGAGAAAGAATGAAGGCTGAACTTCTCCAAAGACATCCTTCTTTTTGCTCCTTAGAGATGAGTACAACATTGCAGTGTCACTGTTCTATGCAATGATCTGGCTCAGATATAGCATTATATACTGTGCTATTGCATGAACAGTGAATTATGGCAGAACGTATTAGTTGATCATGGAGTCATCATGGAGAAAGAATAAAATGAAGGCTGAACTTCTCCAAAGACATCCTTCTTGAGCTAGTTTTCAGAGCAGCAATGAAGAAATAGGTGCAATTTTAGTGGTGAACATGATTTCTCCACAAAGGTGCCAAGCTGAGGCACATCCCCTCACCAGTTTGACACAACAGATACCAAGCTGCTGTGTTAATTAACACACCATCAGAAACTGCATTTCTGGCTTAAAAACGTACATTTCTTTATTGCAAGAGCAGGGTCATCTGTGACTCACTGCTTCTAAATCACCACTGCTCAGTTTCCAAAGTTGACTTGAATTACAACTTTGATGCTAGAGCAGCTGATAGAGACCACAGTTAGCACCACAGCACATTTCTGCTTAAGCTCCTGAGGCACAGCAATGCTGCCAGTTAGAAAGTGCCTTGGTAAGCAGACATCCCTAAGTTTGCAGCAGCAACCCTGCTATCTCAGTTCAGAATGAGCTTAATGTGTAGCAGTGCAAACAGGACTCTTTTAGGAAGTCTGATGCCTGCTCTCTGCACTGGTCCAACACAAGCAGCTATTGTAGCAACTGACATTTGATGGAAAACAAAGAGAATGGCCGGGGGAAAGAAGGGCCACTTGTTATTCACTGACAGCTGAAAGCAAGCAGAGCAATTGTTAAAACAGGCTTTATTGCTGTGAGCTAAAAATGACACCTCCTAATCCTAAATGATTCCTAAACCTTGAGAAGGCACAAAATGGTGTTTGGAAGGAGTATGAGACTGTACGTGGAAGAGAAAGGACTAATTAAAGATGTACCTGTTACTATATTGTACCTTCCCTTTAGAAAACTGATATTACAGCTTATAAAGGTAACAGTAATTCCAATGTATTTTCTCATTTTTCCTCTTTCTTCTGTCTTGTGTGAAGGGTTGTTTGGGCTGTATTTGCTTATTTAATACATTGTGCTTAATTCTACAAGCTTAAGTGTGCAGTGTGAGTCTGGAGAGACATGAGCCCTTATGAGATCTACAGCAATTGTTTAAAGCCAGCTTTTTAAAACCAGTCAAATCCCTGAAGACAGTCACTAAAAGTCCTTGAAATGATGTGTGTTATTTTGCAGCCGGTAGAATATAGAACACTGGACACACGCGAATGCCCTGGGAGGTATATGTAAGTAATTTTTCTTCCCTCTTCTTTTGGTGACAAGTAAAGTCTCTGTAGCTGAATTTCAGCTACAGCCATCCCCAAAGTGTTTGGGAATTCAGGTCATATAACCAAAAAGCAAGGGTGGTTCAACTTGGCACAGATGACAGGGTTTCTGCACTGGGCTGTATTCCTCCTCCTCCAGCACCACAATATGCACTCTTCACAGACTGGTTCCTGTACAGCACAACACTCGGCACCACAAAAACTGGGCCAGTTTGCCCTGCAGATGCTCATGAAGAAGAGGCGCTGCCAACCCAATCTGCATGTCCTCAGCAGTGAGACATCTCTGTTCATTATGTGACCCTCTGTAAAATGATGCTGCAAGGGCTGGAGCAGCTCTGCTCTGGAGCCAGGCTGAGAGAGCTGGGCTGGGTCAGCTGGAGAAGAGAAGGCTCCTTAAGGGGAGACCTTAGAGCAGCTCCAGTGCCTAAAGGGGCTCCAGGAGACCTGGAGAAGGGCTTTGGACAAGGGCCTGTAGGGACAGGACAAGGGGAACGGCTTTAACCTGAC
>NW_009923222.1:118954-149487 GCF_000696875.1 Nestor notabilis
CTTGGAGCAACCTGCTCTAGTGGAAGGTGTCCCTGCCCGTGGCAGGGGGTTGGAACTGGATGAGCTTTAAGTCCCTTCCAGCCCAAACCAGTCTGAGTCTATGATTCTATGATTTGCTTGATTGCCTTAAAAGTATTAAAATGAAGCCCACAGTAGGTGTTTCTGCTTTTAATTCTCCATCCTGTTTGCTGTGCTGCTTGAACTCTAGGTAGCAGGTTAAACAAAGCAAAGAAAGTCTTCCCTTTACAGTTTCTGCTATAGAAGAGACAGACAAATGTGGTGAACTTTCTGTGTCAGTTCACAACATCTGTACTCAAAAACTGAACCATGTAAATATCCCTGCAGTGACTGTGGGAGACCAGATACCATTGAAAAATGAATAAACAAATAAACCCAGCATGGATAACTGGCTTTGTTTTGGTTTCAAAAATCAGAGACCAGTTATGAAATGCTAGCTGAAGTAAAACAACTGATTTCTAAGTGAAGGATGGTAACAGAAAACAAGTGTGCTGGACTGCTAGTTCAGACACTGACTTCTATGCACAAACTTCTTAGTGGTTTGGATTTTTTACTAATGGACACAGGCAAAAAGATACTGTTAATAATGCCTGTGGGTCATCTAATACCTTCATTCATTCATTTGCAAAGGAAGCAAACATCCACGTTGTTTTCTAGGTAAGAAAACAGTAATAAGCAATCACAACCACAGCAGAGTAGTCCATGGCAGAACTGGGAGCAGAGTGTGGGTCTTCTGGGCTCAGGACCAGGCTCTGTTTACAATCCACGCTGCATATGAGGACTCTGATTCTTACCCTGCAACTGGAGTACTGAAAACAACCCTCTCCTTGTGAAATCTCCACTGTTTGAACTATAAACACACACAAACCATGACTACATATAACTTACTTCCATAGGAAACCAGGCCAGGAAGCATTACAGAAAAAGTGAAGCTCCAGAGCAGCTCAGTCTCTGGGGATTGTTCGGTCAGTGGAGCACCAGGTCCATCAGAACTTGATAGAGGGAAGGATGCCCTGAACTTCTTTCTGTTTTTCCCTCAGCATCTGACTGAAATACAGTCAGGAAAGAAAAATGCTGTCCACGCTGAACACAGGGACAGAAAACAAAGCACAGTTATAGCTGGGCAGTTATCTAGGAATATACACAAAACAGCTACAGCCCCAAGTGACAAACCTGAGCTCCTCACTTACAGGTAAGGAATATATGAACTACCATCTTTAATTCAATGTGTAAAAGACACCCTGTACCTCAGTCCTGACCAATATGCAAGGGCTCTGCTCCCAGAGAGCTCGTGCAAGTTTGGATGAGAGTTCCAGTTTCATTTATGTTACTGACACAGTGAGTGTCACGTAAGTAACATAAACATCACAGTTCTCAGGTTAAGGAGAACTCAGTTACAAACTAATTCTGCACTGTCATCCACCTTCCCTCTCCCTTCTTTTCCACAGGAAGCAAACCTCAGCACAGAGGCCAGATGAGCCCCCTGACATGCTTCAACAGAGCTGTGATAACAGGCTATCAGAAGAGAAAGCTTCTAGAACGTTGCACAGCAAGTGAACCCCACAACACCAGAAATCAGTCACCCAATGGAGGTGGGACTCACTGCATCTTGCTTTCAGCTCACTTCATTTCCCTGCAGCTGCTTTGAGTTCGTCTTTTTCACCCAAAGATCAAACCTCTGTCTCCATTCAACAACTGGCTTGTAATTGTAACTTCTGCAAAGCTCACTGAGAGAAATTTATGTTACATAAATTTGCCTATCCTGACAACTTGAAAATTTACTTTTGAGACATGCTGCAGATAAGCCTGTAAAGGTGAGGAGCTAAAACAGATTTAAGAATCCTCAATACTTTTGTGACTGCTTAGAACTTGCTTTTCACACCTACTCTTTCTCCCTTCCACAGTTTTTCATTAAAATAATGACCTCAACAAAGGCCTTTGATGTGTGGGAAAATGTACAGTTCATAGCAGAAAAGAAGTGAGGAAAAAAGTAATTCCATTTAACAACAGACCAGATATTTGTGTTCAGCTCACCCACACGAAAAGAAATCTCAGTGTTCCTTACTTACATGGAACATTCTTAAGAAACCAATAGTATTTGTGCCCTGAAGAAGCTGATCTTTCAGAATAAACTCCGGGCACTGACTAGTGTTAATACAGAAAACCACATGAACACCTGATAAAAGTTTCCACCCCAAGGGGAGGCAGCCCTTGTGCACCAGGCTTGCTGCCACGTATGGAACACTGTCTCCATCAGCTCATCTGTAAATACACCTCATTCCTCCAAGTACTGCAGAAATGGTCCTTTCCAGACAAAAAGCAGGTTTTGTGCTTGCCCATGGGTAGCTGGGTTCTGTATTTTCAACACATCTGTCAGGCTCCTCACAAGGTCTGTTTTGGAAGCTTGTTCACCCTGAGATTATACGAAGCATTGCTGTGGCGGGTGTTACCAACTCCAGCTGTTTTCTCCTCTCTCCAAGCGCATTTTCCCCACAATGCAGGCACAAGCTTTGCTTTTGGATAGACAGACTGTGCTGCTAGCTTTAAAATAAGCAAAATGATGCATGTGAGGAACTTAAAATACACAAACCTCCAAGAGCAGTTGAGTCTGCAGTTTGCCTGGGGCTCTGCTTAGAGTAAACAATCTCTAATACACAGGGGAAAACAGATGCATATAAAACCACAGAGACACCTTCCCTAACATTTTGGTCCCCAGCAAAACTCCTGCCAATTTGCAGAAGAGATGTGCACCTTTCCTTCAGACACTACAGCAATGAACTAGCCCCTTGACCTTTGAGAATTAATCATACTATTAAACCAAACATATTAATCCTACTATTATTAACCTATTTCAAAACGTACATTAACATCTAAATTACTATGGATATTAACTGCTTCACTGGCAAACCAGTGTGGGAGTGGTTATTGCTAAGCTGCAGCAATGTTCTCCTCAACCTAGGTTTAACAAAATGGTGTTCCCATAGGAACAGAGTTCCTCCTTCAGCCAAATCATTGAACACACTGAAAAAATCCTAACCCTCAAGCTCAGCAACATAAAAAACAAAATCACAGCTAAACCACAGACCTAGAATGGAATTCCTCAACAGTCATGTTTTATTAGGATTTAATCATCACTTCCTGGCCCAGATAAAGGAGGTGGTGTTCTAGTGGGAACAGCAGTAAAAAAGCTTCCCTGTAAACAGCCCACATAACATGTCGAAGAACTCCTACCTTTGATAACATGAAGCAGCAAGGGACTGAAGTGTATTAATCTGACCAAGCAGCAACATGATTGCTTCTTACTAATGATTCCCTGGAAGGAACTGAGGTAACTCTAACACAGCAACTTTCCCTGCAACTATAATTATACAATGTTAGTCCATAAACTTCGTTGCTATGGTAAATGAAGCACAAATAAAAAGATGTTCGATCTGTAAATCAGTTTATACTTGAGCAACTAAACTAATGCAGAGCAATACAATTATTCCATGGTAACTTTTAGTTAGCCAGCCCAAATATTAGAAACGCTTTAGCCTTACCTACATGCACCTCAGAACAAGCCCATGTATCTCTTGTGGTGCAGGCAAGCTTTGCTCAGCTCCATTCTGCTGTGGAGCGTACTAGTATTACTGCCAATCTACACTGGGTTTAAAGGCAGGCAGTTGAGCTGACATTACACTGCAGCTGGAGCTTTTATGTGGACACATCCTCCACAAGACTCCATTTCTTCTGAAACACAAACCTCAGGTCCCTGCTCAGTTCCAAAAGCAGTGATTCATATGAACGAGAGGAAAACCTGTTTGCTTTCATCTGAAGAACAGGGACCTCATTTGCAGAACTGCAGCCAACAGCGAGTGTCACATCTTATTAGTAAATGTATTTTCATGCCTCTGCCAATTGAGTTGTGTTTTCAGCACTATTTGTAGATGAAGAATAGCAAGTGGTAAGTGTTCCTGTTGATCAAGTCTATCCCATTTATATTCAAAGCAACATCACTGGAAGTCCAAGGAATCCCATAGCAACATTTGTACAAGATTACTGAGCTGCTTTGTTCCAAGATTTCTATGTCCCTCCAGATTCTTTCAAGAAAAACAAAGCTGAATGTAAATGAATCTAAATACCAAGGGAAAGGGGGTCTGGACATTTCCTTGATAACTTCAAATAAGCAGAGTCAGAGATAATAAAATTAAAGGACCCTAAATAATGCCCATGAAGGCTTAATTTTGAGTTCTTATTGTTATAAAATAGATGCTTTCCTTCCTGGAGTATTCGGAGTGCACAAAGCACTATCTGTGTGCAGAAAACCTCAGCTGTGCCAAGTTTACCAATCAGCTGGTGACGCTGCATCCTCAAACACCAGCACCCCAATCACCAAAACCTCTCACACTTGTCACTCATGTCCTGCTCAGCATTGCTCTTTACCTCCCAGCTGAAATGCCAAACAGGTGCCTGTGTGTCAGTAGAGAACATGAAGTACAACCTAACAGTGTGTTGGAAAGAGGAATTGTACAAAAGCACAAGATGGCTCAGTGGCTCAGAGGGTTTAATTGCATTACACATCCTAAGTGAGGACACTTACCTTGATACAAGGGCATGATACTGAACAATTCAATACTGCTCAGCAGTGATTCTTTGTTAAGAGAAACAAATAAAACCCACACTTCCCCCAACATCAGCATCATGAATTCATATTAGATTACTACTTTGAAGCAGAATGAGACTGAATGATAAATTCTGCAGAAGTACTAAGTACTTCCAAACCTGAGTAACATAACATGGGTTTTGAGAAAAAGAAGTATTTCATAAGGACAGTACTCTCAAAAAAATAATGTCCTACCTGTATTTTGTTGTCTCTAGAATGGGAAAATGTTATCAATAGAAAATACCTTCAGTGCATGCAAGCAGTACGTTTTCAGTTTATCAGCAAGGACATCACATAAGATTGTTATTTTATTCGAGTTATCCCATGCTGCAGTTTTGTTAGACACATCTCTAATGAAAGGGAATTACAACAGCCAATATACAGAACAAGTCACAGGGCACAGAACTGCTGCAGTAGCCTGTTCTCTCACTTTGCATTTAACAGTCTCCAACCACTGACTGCTTTTCATGGGGAGCAAGTGAGACATTTCTGCTTGGTAAGACTTAAAAGAAAAGCTTTTCTGCCAGTGAACCAAACCTCTTTCAGAAAGCTGAAAGGACAGCTGCTAGAAAACAGCTTTTTTGCTCCCATGATTTATGTGACAGTTTGTATGGGGACAAAGGGCTGCTTCAACTGATGATTAATTACCCCCTAAAAATTGAAAAGACAAAATAGGTGCATTATCAGTTGTCACCAGTTTTCCTGCCTTATCTATCAGGTGGGTACATTTTCTTTCATCTTCCTTTTCTCACCAACATACCTGTAGAAACCCTTATTACTCTTTGCATCTCTAGCCAATTTCAGCTCCAACTGTACCTTAGCTTTCCTGATAGCATCACTACACATCTGGGCAGCATCCCTGTATTCTGCCCTGGATACATGTCCCTCATTCCACTGGCTGTGCATTTCCTGCTTATACTTTCATTTGACCAGGAGGCCCTTACTCAGCCACGCTGGTCTCCTGCCTTCCTTGCCTGATTTCTTACACACAGGATATATCCTTAAAGAGCTGCCAGGTCTCTTCTGCTCCTTTATCCCTGAGTGCAGTTTCCACAGGTCCCATCCACTAATTCCTTGAGCAACTTAAAAGTGTGCTCTCTGAAGATTCATGGTCCTGACTCTACACTTCACCTGGCCCATATCCCTCAAGAGAGTGAATTCCACCAGGGCATGATCACTGCTGCCCAGGCTGCCACCAGTCTTGACCTTGACATGAACATTTCCTAGTCTGTTTCCAAAGGCCTTGTGAGCCTCAATCAGAGTGTGGCTACACAGATGGCAGCAGGGGAAACACTCTTTGTTAAGCAAAAAGCAAGGGATGAAATTCTCTTTTCAGAAAGAAGAGTAAATCAACAGTTGCTTTAGAAAGGCACTCTAGCTACTGACTGTTTCAACAGCCTCCTAAGTATACAAAGGCCAAGGAGATGCATCCACTTTAGATTCTTTCTGAAGTAGAATAGCTCCTCAAGATAATGCTGTATTTCAGACCCTCACGTGCACATCTGCAACGCTGACATGCAAATAATATAAACATCAGAATCTTTACAGAACCAGAGAGGTTTTGTTTCCAAAGAGATGTTTTGTTATGGCTATTTATCCTCTCCCTTCTAGTTTGCTTTCCAAGACCCATGAAATGCTGAGTGGTTATTACATCAGTGTGTCTAGCTCCGAATCCTAAACTCTAACATCTGCAGTTTGGATAGAGCTTCCAGACGACTCTGTTGAGAACTAAGGCTTGTGTTTCCAGTGCTCATCAAACACCTTGTCCACTGTTCCTTAGCATCTCTTGTTCCTGTTGTCTCGTGCAAGCTTGGCAACACTTTCTATGTAACAAAGTGACTTCTAAAGCCGTGTTGGGGCCTGGCCTATGTCTATTGAGCCACTGTCCAGTGCCCTCAAACTGGTGCTGAGACTAAACCAAACACCTAACCCTCAACTACAATAGTTGTTCCTATAGTCTAGTAGAAACAGTGGAAGCAGATGTCAACTCAGTTATTAAGAGGAGAAAAGTTCTTCCTGAGAAGGGGAGAGAGGAAGAATCAGAATAGGTAGCCTATAATGTAGCAACACAGGAGAGGAAAGAGATGGAAATGATAAAAGAGGCAAAACCTATCCAGTCCCTATCCATGACCATGCTCCAAGACAAGGCAAAAAGATTTCACCCATCACCAGACTATACACGTATCTTTCAAGAGACATCAGTTGACAAGTAGCACAAATCATTATATACGTATCCCTTACAGTCAAACAAATCAGGCTTGTGTTTCTCTATGTTAAATGTAAACTTTAGGACTTCTTACTTATGGATCAGGCTTCAAACTTTCTGTCCAGCTGGTCAACTAGTGAAAGCCCTTCATCTTGAGCTTCTCATGAGAGGAGACAACATGTTTCTGGAGCGAGCATTCAAACATATCACATGCTTTTGTGTCACTGTATACTCATCAGTAATTAAGATTTTACATCTAAAATGTCAATCCTTGTGCTAGAACATGTGAAGGGAAGCAGGAAGTACTCCAGAATTCAGACACAAAGGTCCAAATATCTTGATTTCTAGTAGATAGTTCTCAGTTCTGAAAACCACAGATGCACAATCTCTGCTGCCTCGACTGCTTTTTCTCTAGCATGTTCAGCTATTTCTCTATCCAATTCATATTTCACAATAGGTCAAGGCAAAGGCAAAATCCGACTAAGATCTGGTATTTTTTCTTTCCCATCTGCTTTACCTCTCCCTTCAATCTCATTAAAAACACCATCAGCATTTTGTAGTCCGTATCCTCCTTCAAAGGCCAAGAATGACAGAGATGAGAGCCCTGAGAAGCTAATAACACCATCTGAAGGTGCATTCCCACTATTTCTTGACAGGTTAGATTTCAAAGCAAACTTCTGCATGCTTAGAAATTAGTCTGCCTTTATAGTCAGTGGAGACACTGGAATAACTATAGGGCATGATGTATACATATCTTTTAAGACACCTAGCTTAAGTTTCCCCTGACTAGGAAATGGGTCCAGGACAACTAGTACATTGGACAGATTAATCCCACTACTGTTCTGTGTAACAGAGAAAAAAGCATCACAAAAGGTAAGAATTACACTCAAATATGCTACTGTTAGTGATGGATAAACATGCAACCAATATGCTACCCTTATATCTACCTAAGTTCAACTCCTTCCCAGAAGCATTACCATCAGAGCCACCATTTGTTCGCACAATCTTAGCTCCAGTCAGCCCAAGTGCAAATGCTCTTGGTGCATGCAGGTATTCAAGAGATATCAGTCATTTGTTGAGGCAATTCTGGTTTCTCCCAAACACATCGGTCTCTTTGTTCATTCACTTGGAAAAGTTTGCTATGACTAGTGGCGTATTTGTCACCACTTTTCTCCAAGTGTTCCAAAACCATTATCTCACCAGTGCTTCCAAAATTAAAGGCTCAGTCAGCTTCAGTCCAGTCCTCCAACACATGGGGAGGAGCCAGTCAGTGGGGAAGAGCCAGTCCCTGGCCCAGTGCTGCTGTGAGCTAGTCAATCGCATCTCACTCCCTATATCACCTCAGCAGCTCCAGACTGTTCTTTCCATCTAGATGAACCATGCTGACACACAAGCAGAGAAAACGTGGCTCTGATCCAGATCAGTGCTACACAGCTGGGCCTCCCGACAGCTATTCCAAACAGGCACCTGTGAACATAGTCATTTTTCTCACCAGCAGAGAAAAACTCACAGGGAAAGCAATAACAGAAGAGCCCTCCTCATTCATTCCAGCTTACATCTCCAAACAACTGCTTCAATTCCATTTCTAAGAGGATAATAAAGCATATTATAGTGTCATCTGCTGAGTGGAAGCTCTTATTAGACTCCACTTAGTCCAAAGTAGCAGAAGTCTTTCATAACACCGTAGCATCATTTCTTAAAGTGAAAACAGGGAAGAGAAATATCTGATGATACTCGGCTGTGAAACAGAAAGCATGGGTCAACCAGGTTTACACTTTGAGAAACACCCACTGTAGCATGTCCACAGAGTGAAAAATACATAAAATAAAAAATCCAAATCATATGCTTCTAAGCTGAACTTTCCATCATAATTCCCATACCCCTCCTTACTTAATTTATATGAGCATGCCAAGAATGTAGATTTTTTCCTGATTATTTATGGAAAATGGGTTTATATACACTAATAAAATCACTGTGGTTACAAAAGCCATTTGCTTTGGGAGGAGGGTGGCAGTTTTCTTTTCCAAGCAGAACACAAATAATGAGGTTCAAGCAAGTGACCAGTTACAGACACAGATATGCGTTAGGTATATATGCTTCCCAGTAATATGATGTAAAAATCCATGAGAGATTACAGTAAAACATGATAAATTATGCACAATATAGACCTCTGTGAGATCATCCTGCTTCTGAAGCTACCTTTCTGCAGATCAAAATCAGACTCAGAGCCTCGGTGATCTCCCAGTCCCACAGGCTCCATAATGGAGGCAGGCACAGAACCCAGTTCTAGATGCCAAAATGCTCATTTGAACTTTCCTATGTCTGTGTTACAATCTGATACTCACATTAATATGAAATGGTACATTTTAGCGATCAGTGAAATGTATGAAGGACATTTGTATACCCGAGAGAAATGTAAAACATCTGGTTCTTGGAAGCTCAGAAGAGTGGTGCTCTTAGTTGTTCATCTCTGCACTATGCCTTGGCAACCTTTGCTATTTCCACCCCTTACACACTCAGGTCTTATCACAGAGAAGATCTTTAATTTTACAAAGCTCTCTTTTACCTCTATCATGTTTCATAAGTACTATAATCATTTCATACATAGCATCAAGTTTGTCAATGCAGCTAGCAACATACAGGTTGCCCAAAGAAGTGAGGCATGCTCCATCCTTGGCAGTGTTCAAGGCCAGGTTGGACAGAGCCTTGGGTGACATGGTCTAGTGTGAGGTGTCCCTGCCCATGGCAGAGGGTTGGAACTGGATGATCTTAAGGTCCTTTCCAACCCAAACCAGTCTGTGATTCTATGATATACATCTGTCTTTTGCAAACTATACAACAGGTTGAAGAAGGTGACTAATCCCTGTAAGAGTGGAGAACGTTGCCTTTTTTTTGTCTTGGAGCTACTTTTCAACATTGAATTATATACTGTTGTGCAAAGATAAATAGAAATGCCAGAGCCTTGTCAATTAACCATGTAAAATACTTATTTTAAAATATTGTTATATAGTAAACTTCTGTAATTGAAACAAGACCCTGAATATAGAACAAATGAGTAGTATTAATTCGTACCTCATTGTGCAGTCAACAGTTAACCACATGACTAATACTGTATGTAGCTTGAAGCAAGAAAATCTATTTTCTTTGCCTCTGCTGGGTTAATCTGGGTTATTTTATATGTTTGTGGTTGGTTGATGCAGTTAGAAAACAAAAATGTACAAACTGTCTTGCAAACCAGAACAGAAGAAGCACAAAAGTCAGTATTAAGCATTCATTTTCATAACACATTTATCTTCTTTTCATTTTCACCGCCTCTAAAAATAGCCTGTCCATGGTATTTGCATTGCATAATTGGTACCAGTCTATCAGTTATGCCGTATTGTTTTACCACTGAGTAACTTCAGACAGAAAACTTAGGTACTGCTTATTTTGAAATACAACCTTTTATAATAAGCTCCATGAAGATGGTTTTCTGTTACTGATCTTTCCACAGTAAAATTCAGAGGGCATGAAAGGTGTTGAAAGGGCCTATCAGCTGACAGCCATGAGATTTAACAGCAGAGCGCTTTCTAACATCACCTCTAAATTGCTTACATTGTTTTTTGCAAGTGATTTATGTATTAGGATCATTATATTCATATATTTTGAACTATTTGTTACTTCACTTTACCAAATGCTGACATACCAATCCCACCTTGTAAATACAAGCTACCAGCCATTAGTCTGATGCATCTGCAGCAGTACACATCAATTTGATGCACAGCACCCTTGCTAAAATACTGTCAGTGGTGCCTTCTGGTGACCTTAACTTCACCAGTGTTGGAAACCCTCCAGGACTTTAAGAAGAAATTATCAATACACACATTGGTGACCTTTTGGCAAATGCCAGATTTCACTCTCTTCTTAAAAACAATGACTCATGACAAATGTAACAGATGTCAAAACATGTTGGGAAAAAGCACCTGAAAAATTGAAATCTGATATTAAAAATGGAAGAGTTTTCAGCTAGTGGTAATGAAAAGGTCAAACAGTGACAGAACTTGCACAAAGATCTGCAAAATTCTTTGTAAACTTAAGAACAGGAAAGTTTGGGCCCTTAGAAACTTTAAAGAGGTGGAGAATGGGCTGCAGAAACACACTATTTTGGCATGATAGAGTCATCTCTTTCTCAATGACAGACACATGGTCTCGAGTGGTTTAACAATAAAGAAACAATTATTCTTGATGAAGAACAAACTCCAATCGTTTTCTCTTCTTCCCATGCCTCAGCACTGGTATCCCCTAGTTGAGGCTTTTGTAGGCTGTGATTACATGTGTTGTGGAATAAAGAGTAAATAACGTTGGGTTTAGTTCAACAAATCTGAGCTCCTGGAGGTCTGTGTATTTAACTCAGCAGCCTCCCAAAAGATCGGCCAATTTCTCCTTATCCTGTGCATTCACCCATTTACTGGTGTCAAGGAAGCTTTTCAAAGCAAGGTTCCCCTTGCAAAAAGCAAGATTTTTCAGTACCAAAACTCATCAGATGTAAAACTGATAAGGCTTTCCTAGTTTGTAGCATAGCTATTACTATAATATGCTGCAGAAAAAGTGATGGCTTTGAACAGAATTCATGAATTCCAGTGTCCTTAATACATCATTAAAATTCAGAAGTCAGTAATTCATTTAAAATTCAGTGTTCATTAATGCTTTTCACCACCTTTCTGCATCATGTAAGGTGGCTACAGCTGACACAGATTTGGAAGTGGATTGCTGTAACGCTGCACTAAAGTGAGAAAAAAGTGCTAGAAATGAGTGTCCAAAGCCATAAGCCTATTCAGTGCCTCATCTGGAATTATCAAATAGAGATTTCATTTTCATAGCCATGATCTGTATAAAGTATCTTTTCCTCTCCTATATAGCAAAGGATAAAAATTATAACTGCATAAATAACCATATTTCAGCCTCTGCATCTATCAGGAAGAAAGCAATTATGTGGCAATGGAGTGCTCTTGCCTTATGTGGAATCCTGGTCTCTGAATTCAAGCTTTATTCACATTCATCAGGACATACTCTTAGCTACATGATATAAACCAAAGCTAATATATTTCATATGAAGGTAATGGAGATTCACCTGAAGTGTAGTTCCTCTTAAAGATGTTCTAAAATCCTCAATCAGGGTCAAACTGTACCTTTGCATTAACTTCACAGCGAACTTTGTGGCTACAATGGCTGATCCCAAACAGGAGGTGAGTGTGCACATTTTCAGCACATCCCTGTATCTGGCAACCTTGTGAGACTTTATACTGGGGGGGGGTGGTGGTGGTGTGTATTTCCATTGTTTTAAATAATAGATGTCAGACATGATTATTTCTGTAATGAAAAGTTGCTATTGTCAGCTACCAGCACAATGGCAACACAACTGCTCAAATATGACATTCTTCTTCTTGCACACACCTACCCGATTTATAAGCTTTGCTTTGGAAAAGAAAGGTATGAGTCACTGAAGGAAAATAATAGGTTCTTGGGGGTAATTGTTACCAGCCTGGTTTTGCCACTGCTGCCATGACCTCTAGGAGTTTTTAGAATGATTTTTTATTAGAAAATTACTGTAAGTTTTGATATATGAAGAGGTGGAAGAAATACACAGGTAGAAAGGATGAAATACCAGCATTATCTGCCTTTCACTGACAGCTTAAAAAGAAATCACTAAGTGTATCTGCATGAGAAGCCCAAAGGAAAACTAATCCTATTATAGAAGGAAACGCTAGGATCTTCTACAGCAGTCCTTGTTTTTCTATACTGCACCAAATACTTAACGGTAAATAAATGACACTGACATGAGGCCACATAAAGTGCAGGTTTCTTCAACCTTCCTTCACAAAGACACTAAGCTGACAAGGACTACTTTTCTTCTACAGAATCTGGCCTGACAAAACTGGGACGGGTTACAGCAGGCTAAATAAGGAATTTTGGTTCCCTTCCCCAGTAAATCTTTAGCGGGGGAAAAGGGAGTTCTTCAGACACACATAGAATATTAGGGGAAAACATTGCAGAAGATAACCTGGAGAACAGGAAACAACACAGTGAGCTTTTATTCTGCAAGCACATTTGTGATTTGCAACATTTTCATCCAAGATAAAGCATAAACAATGTACTAGTCTATCAGCATACAAATCCTAACACAAGTACAGACACACATCCCTCTACATGGTGTGTGTCTGTAGCCCCTCTACGTTGCGCAAGTGAGGAAGAGTGGGTCTCCCTTTAATCAGTACTAGTCTGGATCTAAAATCACACGTATGCTGGCCACTCAAAGGGCCAGCTCCAGGCAGCCCCACTTTGCTTTTCATGTGAGACAATCACATGCAAATATCCAGAACTGAGGCTTTTCTGACTGATAAATGTTGAAAAAAAGCTGAAGGTGCCCACTTTCTAACTGTGAGACACGTTCCTGTGGGAACCAATCAGCCCACACAAATCAGTGCCTCACCTTAGCTGCAAAACAAAGCCAGTGGTTTGTCTCAGATTTCCACAGCGCATTCCCCTTGTACAGCTGTTCTGACATTAGCAGCTGGATGCAATCACCGCTCAGCATCTAGATCAGACTTCCTGCAGCAGTCAATGGGGAAGATATAAAAAACCTTATACAACTGACCAAGAAAATGACTCAGTTTGGAGGGCTCTTACATACACAGCCAGCCAGCAGATGTTATTAGCTCCGAGCTTTAGGAACTGGGGACATTAAATTTCATCTTGGATTGCACGTGTTTCTTCTCCCATTTGTTTTCCCATTGATCTTAATTTCATCTGGCATTCTTTTCTTTAATATTTTACTGTGTTTCTTTGAAAACTAGACGCTTTTATTAGTAGTATAGTATAGTTTAGTTTAGTTGGGCCAAGTTGTAACAGGCAAAACTCCTGTTGACTTTAAAATTGAGCAACAGCTTTAGGATTATTCTTCCAGGAGATTAGATCAAGTTTGGCTCTAGTCATACATATCCTTTCTCCTTAATTCCTTTTTCAAATCTTCTACATCTGTACAGAACATGGGTGGACTCCTTCGTCATCTTCAATGGGACTGAAGCCTATTGCTTCTGTTTATAAAATTCATTTTTGATGTACAGTGTTCTGGGAAGACTACACTGAGGCTGTACTGAAAATACAATGGTTGTTCAGCATGGAGACAGACCTTGGGCTATGCTCACAGCAGAGCATGGAGTTCCACCAGCTACACACATACTTGCAATGAATCAGCTTCAGTTAGTTTTGCCCTCTCTTGTTCTGCTAAGAACTCAAATGTAAAACTTCAGAAGAGCCACAATTGTAACACCTTCCAAGTGCCACAGGTCAGTGCCACACAGCCAGTGCCACAGAGCCACTGCCTCACAGCGAATTAGGGGGTCTCTGAGATATGAAAACAGGCTTGATAAGGAATAAAAAAGTAGTGATTGTAGGAAGAGGTCTGTTACAATCAATACTTCTGAAACAGAAAAGCCAGCTCTTACATGTGTTACATGCGCTACTTTGCTAGAAATCTCTTCCTAAACACAAATTGCTATTTCACCCTCAGCCTCTTGATTCACAAGGTAGCAGGTACGTGACCTTACACACTTGTGAGATGACTGCTGCAACAATAATATTGGCTTGAAATAATGTGACGCCTTACACTGAAACAGACAACACTTGACTAGGTCAAAGATAACAATTGAATCCTACATTTCAGTCCATTACCAAATAAATGTTACTAAGGCTGCTCTGTGCCTTCAGGAAATGTTTAGAGGACTGTAAACACTAGAAATTACATATCAGCACTATCTTTTGGAATTTAAGTTATCACCTGTTATTTCATTTATTAATTCAACTAAAGAAAAGCACTCCGTAGATTGCTTTGGAATCATGAGAAGGTAGTAGCTGATGCACTGGCTGGCATGAATATGTAGAGACTCAGTTTAAAGAAAGAACTACTGGAGTGACAGGATGTTTAAGGATACAACTGAGGAAGTGTGTAGCAAAAGACATGTACAAAACATGTAGCCATCCATTTCTCTTTGATGAAAGGAAGGTCTTTGAAGGAAAATCACTTTCTGGGCTCATTTGCCATCACTGTCCCTAATGACATCAGAGAGACTGATGGGCTCTACTCAGAAACAGATGCTCTTTTCACTACATCTTTCCCTGTCCAGAATCATGCAGCATCCTGCCCTCATTTTGATTTCCTGATACACTTGCCTGAGTGTTAGCAATAGGGTCTTATTCTTTAGTGGCATCCACTGCTCAGTGCCCCAGACACACAATGTGCATCTTTTGCCCAAAACAGGTTCCTTCTGACAGCTGAGTAAATAAAGCATCAACTCAACATTTCAAAGAAAGGAGGTGTTTCAGTTTCAACCCATTACTCCTTGTCCTATCACTACAGTCGGTGATGAAGAGGACTTATATGTGATCATTATACATTTCCAGCAAGGTCAATATCAGCTGTGAGCCTAAAACTCTTTTATTGGTTTCCAGTACCACCTGCCACACATGAAGGCCTCGTCTGTTTAAACTCAGTCAAAAGGCCTCTTTTTAAAGAACATGAGTTTGTTAAGAATAAAGTTAAGAAATAAGTAATGGAGCTGTTGGAAGATCTTACAGTATAATTAAGTTACAACAAATTGAAGTCAATGAGACGTCTCTCACAACTGTTTGGCTGAACAGTGAAGCAATGCAGATAACTGCTATTTACAGTCCCATAACCAAGGACAGCCATTTACCCCAAAGTGCTAAAACTCCTCCATAAACAAAGAGTTTAGAAAAGAAGCAGATTTCCATAAAAGAATCCACTTTGATATAAGATACAAAGCCAAACTTTGTTAGATCTTTGTAAGTGAAAAGCACCATGCAGAAATTACCGTATGATGAAACAACTTCCTTCATACAAAACTCAGTTTTAAGCCACCATCTGATCCATGCTGACTAATTTTTATTGCTGGAGGCTAGATGTAAAACCAGAGTAAACTAATATTACCAGGTTTAAATATCTGAATTTTAAGTGACCATGGCTAGAAATACTGGTTTTCCTCTGATTTGTCAGAATGCTTCAAATAAAGAAGTGTTTCAGGCCCATTGGTCACGGTTCCTCCAATGAGCAGGAAATTACTCTACATGCTTCCTACAGAAAGCATGACATCAAATCACAGTGCCTGTTCTCAAAAGAGTAAAATTCTTAAGGGTAGATGTAAATGTGCTGTTTCTTAGTAAAATGAACCCTTAAGATAAGTTTGTAATCACACTGCTAATGCTCAATTAATACCTGATTCAGTATTTGCTTTGGAAATAAATTTCGTTATCTATTCTGTCTATTAGTGATCTGCTAGTTAAAATCTTGCATAAGGTGACTGCAAAACCTTGCATCACCTGAGGTGATACTAAATAGGAGACATGACCAATGAATATATGAGACAAGAAGACATCTGGGGCTATTTGACGCTGTGACAGATCTGGTAACAGCTAGTTTGTGGCTACCCTGCCTCAGGAGCATCCCCTTAAACCATCACAGTGCAGTTTGAAAACAGTTCTGCTTCAGGCTGGCTTGTAGCACACTTAGTTCAGTCTCATTCACTGAAGTGCTGAATGCCTGCAGTTTCTTCTGATTTCAGTGGGTGTAGAGGATACTCAGCACTTCCGAAAACCAAGCATTATGCATAAGCAGACATGCCCTGAAGAAGCAAATGCTCCACAAAGCCAAAACCACCACCAATTACACAAGCCCTTTGAGTTCCCTCCAGAGCAGAGTTTTAAGTGTGCAGCTTTATAGGAAAAAAAAATATAATTCTTAAGTAACATTTGTCTAAATTGTACAGAGATATAGACTAAATACAAACACAACTGTCTGAGGTGAAAGCAATAGCAGCTAGTATTCATTAGCCCACTGGGTAGTTCTCATTTAAGTGGTCAACTGTGTGCACTCTTCGAGTTAAGAGCTGGGTCTGTGTGCATGTGGCCATGCTGCAGGGACTTAAGAGCTACAGCTTAGCCCTCTGCAACAGGCAACCAAATGCAGGAGGATTTCAATTCATCTGGAACACAAACACTTTACATGCATTAGGGTTGTCAGTAATTACAGTGTTCTTGGTCTCTGAGGTGATCCTTTCTTTAAAGGACTAATAGCACTATCAGATGAGAACCATTAAAACCAAAAGTAGCTCTTACATGATAAATTCTGTCAGGTTGCACCATTTTTTAGAGTCCACTTTCTTCATCATCTCTTCAAAGGATTTTCCACAGGCAGGCAACTTTTCTAACATGAGAGATTCATTGCAGAGATTAGTCTGTTGACGAGCACCTAGGTAAAATCAGAAAGCACCTTAAATCTCAAACACTGAAATAGAAGCAGCACAAACACATCGAGTTTCATTGTTGTAAACCTAACAAACAGTTAACTTTCTAAACAAGTTTAGAAAATAGATAAAATACACCTTTACATACATTAATTAAAAACATAACTTAGTATAAAATACTATAGGTTACCATACATAGTATCATCTTTTAGACCTAACATAGAGGAACCTACCTATTTAGTTTTCTAATCTGACTATCTAGTAATACTACTCATACTATACTAACTTACAAACTAACATAGAAATGCCTATTCGCATTTTTAGTTAAAAGCTAACTGGAGTTACTGACCATATATTTCAGTGTAGAAAGCACTTCTCAAGCTTACACAGATGCATCCCGTTTGACTAACTGTATGGCTGTAAATGTACTTTAACATCAAAACCATTTGTATATCTTATATGCTAAAGGGCTTGAATTCCCACAGCCACAGTTAAGCTTTTCCTTTAGTATATCCACTAAAGGAATTATCTACCTTTATCAGATGTTAATGTTCCAGCATACAGCTACTGGCAAAGAAAGAGTTAACCTTCAGTTGAGCAAACCTGTGTATTTTGCAACTCAAGTGGCAATTCCACAATATTTGGAGTCAAAGTAACAGGTTTTTCTCATCTAGCCCATGCCTGCATTAGAATATAAAGATAGTATTTTGATATTTCTTATCAAATTAAAATTCTGGCAAAAAAACCTATTCAGACTAACTAAAGCATTTGCTTCTATTAAGGCTGAAACATTTTGTTTTGATTAAGTAATTAAATATGTCTTGCTTTACCTTTATAAATGCCACAAGTTTGATTGTTCTTCTATATACAAAAAGCATACATTTTGTAGAACACTGAAATTATCTGTAAGTATATGTATGTCAACTTACTTAATACAAATGTCTAAATTAAATTAGTCAGAAAAAACCTCAGTGTGATTACTTCTCGTTAGAGCAGCACAAATCAGAGAAAAGGATTTACCTGAACAGAACTGCAACCCTAACAAATCCTCATGTGTCAAACAACCCTCCTGAGAACTCTGAAGGGACAGAATAAACGAATTTTATATGAATAAAGCCAAAAGGAACAGACCACTTCATCCTTTTTTAATCATTGAAAAAATAAGTCTAAGTAGAATCATGTCTTGCACCTTTTTCTTCTCAACCTATGTTTTCACTGAGACCCTATTTATGCCAGGGAGAGGAGGTATTTCTTTTCCTTCTATAAGTTACTTTGAAAGCAGGATCCCATCATTGCCGAAAAGAGCCAATGGTTCCAATTTTGTGTGGTGACAGGCAAACACGCTGCCAGGTGAAGTAGGTCGAAGGTGTGCAAGCCTTCACCTGATGAGAAGTCATGCGCAGCCCCCACTCTCAACAGGGCACTCTGTTCCTTACTGTTCAGTCCAAAAAACCTAAGTCAAGATGACTGGTTTCAGGCTTCACATCATGACCCAGCCACCAGTCAAAAACTTGAACATCTTCATTCAAAATGGGCCATGTGATTGTAAAATAGGCTGGAGTGCACATTAAGTGTCTCACCCAAGGAGAGGGCTTTGGAGCCTGGGCAGGAGCACCTTGCAACTAAAACTATCACAGCCAACATCTTAGCTGGGGAAGTCACTGACCCAGCAATGCCATGTGCCAAAGGAGACACAAGAAATAACTTCACTTTCACATACTTTCCAAGAGCAGCAGGTCCATAACTGAGACCCTGAGCCTGCTATTTCATACAGACCACAAATCTCTCCAGGTGTACGGCTGATTCACTGGGACCCAACCCTACCTCCTTTGTCATGTCTGATTGTCAGAGCTCTTAAAGCTGATGCTAAGCCTTCATCCACGTCAGAAAAATATCAGAACTACAACTAATCAGCAGTGATAGAAATGGTGAAAGTTATGGAACGGGGGCAGCATAATTTTGTCCATGGAAAGTTAACATGGTAGCATGGGCCCTGCCTATTTAAGTGTTCCTGCCAATGCATCTGGTGGCTGCAGCAGCTGTGTTACACATTCCACTGCTAGATCTGCAGATGAACACTAAAGCTGGGCAGAATTCAAAATCAAATATGAAAATTGCATAGCTGGCAACTTAAATCCTGCATTGATGCTTTGACAAAAGTTAAGCAAAGGCTGCCTTCCCTGGCAGAGTATTCTAAACAACCAGCTATCATCTGATTTATAACTCTATAAATCCAACAGAATACAAATGTCTCCTCCATTACATCATGTACACTGACAATTTACTCCAGCTCCTTCCTAGCAGGGTGTTTAAATGGATTTTCCATGGCCTTGGTATTTTTGGTTAGCTTTCTTTAGAACTTCATTATTTTGCAAGGTTATAGAAAAAACTCTGATAGAATCATTTGACAGAATCAATCTGATGATACAAGCGTTTCTGTCTAAATCCCCAGCCAAAAGGACTTAAAATTAAGAATAATTCTACTGTTTTACCATCGTTATTGAGACTGACCTTTACAAAACACTACAGCACTTTCTGTTCATAGAGCTGATGGAGATTACCAGTTGACTAACTGAAATGAGACAGGATGGAAGTGCTTCTCAGACAGCTACCACCAATAAAACAGAGAAGTTTTAAAAGCAAAGCTCACCTGCAAATCCAAGCGTCATCAGACCATTAACTAGAGGGAGGGGAAAAAAAAGAGATGAGTTAGGTACCTCCATACTGTTACGTCAACAAATTAGCACAGATACAAGCAAACCTGAGCATAATTTAGGCTTCAACAGAAGACTCAAACTATTCATTTGATCATTAGTTTCAGCTTTATCAAGGGGTGAGTCTGAATGAAAAAATTAACATTTACAGAACATGATGCTTTTAAATTCCTTTTTACCTATCCTTTAAATGGCTGAATCATGCAGACTTATGGGTCTGTCCACACTGCTCTTTCCTATAGATTCCAATGTTAAGAATTACGGATAGGGAAAATTTTACTTCAAGCTTCTTGAGCATGAAAAAGTTGGAAAAATAACACATTTGCTCAAAATGTAGGTGAACTGCATGTTCTAAAGCATAGAACAAAGAAACCCAAACCCTTTTGCTATTAAAATTAAGCAAGCATGACTCATAAATGTGTACTATATTCATTTAGAAATGTAATGCTGTGTTTCATGGTCTCCACCTTTTGCACAGTGAAATCATACATTTTGAAAACCATTACAGTCAAACCACATAAGCTTCTCACACAGATGTTACTTTAACACGTATGTCAGAAGAACATTCAAATGGAAACACAGACTATGCCAGGAGAAGGAGTCTTCTGATCAGCAATTTGCAGTACATTCAGATGGATTAAATGAACAGAAGCCCACAGTGTTTGCACAGCTCCAGCCACACTTAGGATTTTGCAGATAGAGCTAAAAGGGATGTGGCTTCAATTATTTTTGATGTCCCACTGAAAAGAAGAAAAATTGCTGACAGATCTTTATAGTATTAAATATATAGTATGCATCAGAAATGAAATGAGTAATTTCACACACATGGGTGCCTCCTGCTCCTTGTTTATACTCTACATGTGATTCCAGTAGAATGGAGATATGCGCAGTAGAATATTAGTCCAAATCATATTGATCTAGCCTGTACAGTCACTGTGATATGCTGAGCTCTCAACTGAGTTAACTGCACATTGTATACATACATCTGAGGAGAATTTAGATCCTTCCAAGGAACGTGTTTTCTCCCAGACAAGCATTAATCTCTGTCTTAGTTACTAATGAGACAGAAGGTACTGAAACGGTAAAAAGCAGGAATCCAAGTATCCAAAAATGGAGTTGCATCCAAACACACAGAGCTGAAACACCATTATATACTCTGGTGGCTGTATCTCTTTCACAAATAAAACACTGCTCTTTCCAGACTATTAGCTGTAATACTAGTAAATAAACTTGAGTCTCTTTATCCCCACTTGAAAAATGTGCCTTATCAACTGCAGAATACTGAAGATCAAATTCAAAGCACCCACTTTATGAGGAGGCCAAACCCACCGATTTTGAGGAAACAGGTCTAGGTGCACATCGGTGCCCTAGATGCTCCCCTGGAGGAGCACAGCCCACACCTCCAATTTTCTGTCTATTCCAGTTACTAATCTCTAGATCCTCCATAGTTATTGCTGTAGTAATCCTCGTGAGACCATGGGGAGGCAAATAAACCAGGATTTACAACAATAGAGAATCAGTAAGAGAAAACAATGAGTCCATGTTTTACAGACAAGAGGCCGAGTGACTGCCCTACTGTCAGGCAGGGAAGCTGTGGTAAACCAAATACTGAATAAAGGCTCTCAGGTTTGTGCTTACAGATCCCCCTGCTCACATGAAAACATGCTTTTTGCATTTTCTATCTGCTCATGACAAAGTAACACAGGATGTTTTGCACCTACTCTCAACCAAGAGAGTCCAGATACCTTCAGAGAAGGGTGAAACAACAACCTAGACCACCACGTGCTATCATGCCCACCTCTCTTTGTTTTCTTTACTCCCAGGTATTCAACTCATAACAAAGATTTAACCAGGAGACTACAGCTTGTTGGCCGTGATAGTTTACAAAGAAAGTATGAGCCTTCTAGCAGATCTTTTAAGAAGGGGCAAGTTCAGCTTATGTCTTGAAAGGCTGATGCCATCATATCTCACTGGAAGATACACAGAGGAAGCAAAGTGGGTCGCAGCATTGGAAGATGCTCCCATGATCCCAAAATAAACAGTTGCCACACACTCCTACCTGAACCAACATCTAAGGGAGGAAAAAGGAGGTTCAGTTTAACTGTACCAGTTGGCTCCAGGTTAAATCATATTAATAATGGACCACAACAATGGCCTTTAACTTTTATTTTCTCCATACACTGTAGCAGCATGTATGATTGCCCCTAGCATTAGTGGAATCGGATGTGAAGGGGCCAACCAGCATGAAGCCAGAGCAAGAGGTGAAGGAAAGCATCACTGAAAGAAAAAAGGGGAAAAATCAGTCTGAAGAGCCTTTGGAAAGAAAAACAAAATATAAGCAAAATAGGATAAAGTGATAGAAAATACGAAAACCAAGAAAAAACCAAGTTTTTACTAATAACCTACTTGTACATGAAAAAAAGAAAATCTGGTCCTAGACCTTCACTACAGCCTCTATTATCTATTCTCGACCCTCCTTTTGTAAACAGACATTCTTTTGGCATGAAAAGGGGAATTCAGAATGGGATTCACAGCACCATGTAAATTCCCTATTGGGATACATGAGAAGGTAACTGTCCTACAATTTTTCAGGTACATAAACTTCTGTTTTTCTCTAAAATGAATAAATATTTTTCAATGGTTGTTCTTCTGCTATACTGTTATTATTCCCTGGTGTTTTCCATTGAGGCTTCAAATTAGCACTGGAAGTCTGTATTTGAAGCAGGCTATGAATTGCTGTGTGCTCTTCCTACTGCAGGTTCCTCCAAACACAGTAAGGATAATTCTGAAAACCTTGTGTATGAGGGAAATGTCAGGATATTTGCCTTTGCCTGATCATTTCTTGAGGCTGCTGCACTTATTGACAGGATAGGAAGATTTTTGGGCAGCTCCAGGACTTTCTCAGAGTACATGTATCAAATAATTCTTGTTTTACCTAACCACTGTATGCACTGTATGCAGTTCTTCACCAGCAATTACAACAAAAGAATATATAATGACCTCAGGTTAAACCTACTGTCAAGACCCTACTTCTGTACCTCTTCCTAAAGGCAATCCTGCCAATTGCAGTTATCTAATCTGTATGTCAGGACGTCAGATCTCTGTTGGAAGTTATGCATTAAAAAAAGCCTGAGGTTTTATTGATAGCTTCATTGATGCCAATATTGAAGCTTTATTGATAGTGTGCAAGAACTATCATATGGAAGTTCATGAAAGTTGAAACTATAGCTTGAAATGGCAACTGCCACTCTGCAGTTACGCAACTCTGATTTGTTGGAAACACAGGAGAGAGATTAATACTCTATTAGTAGCATTTTGTCATATTGATCACATCTATTTATCCACATTTCTTTTATAAATCCACGGGTGGGAAACTGGCTCTATTGGCAGCTCCAGTGTGGCAGGGGTTGAACCAGGGAGTGCAGCAGCAGCAGAAGATAGGCCCAGAGACGGGATGGAAGGTGAGGTGACCCAGTACATAGGTCCAGAGCACATACAGAAAAATAGCCAGTAAACCAGGAGCACTTATAGTGTAGCTCAGGGCACAATGGGGGACCCAGGCAGGGGCAAAGGGAAACTCGGTGGGGCTGTTTAGGGTGCTGTTAATGCACTGGGCAGTAAGTGGTCAGCAAAGTGCAGCCTTTCACCTAGGCTTAACAAACATGATGCAAAAACTGGTCCAGATGGATAACTTTATCTGCTATACAGTGAAATATATGCCTGTGTGTATGGGGAAAATGAAAGACAGCTTCCCAAGTGGCCACCCTCAGAGAGAAAGCTAACATGAATAATTCCAAGTCTAGAGAGTGTTATAAAAGTAAAGAAAGGAAAAAAATACTGTTGGTACAAAAACTAAAGTCCCACCTGCCAATCTTTAAATAACCCTTGCTATAATATATATGGCTCAGAAGGTCATCTTTTGTTCTCAGCTACTAACTGTCCCTTTGACACTTTATAAGAGGAGTGGGATGGGGAGGGAGTGGAACAGGAACAGGACACAAGAACATCATCATATAGTGTGAAAGCAGCCAAGGAAATGAGGCAACTGAAGTTCACGGAGCCAGGCAATGACAGGAACCCAACACAAAGGAAGGATGCCAGGAATAAACAGAAGCTTGCAATAAATATAGTACTTGAAAGAAGTGTTACACTTGCATTCAAAATCGGCCCAGAAAAAACATGCCTCAGCATGTGGAGAGGCAGGAGCAAGGTAAACCTGTTGGCAGAGTGCACTGATCTGTCCCTATGCCCAAGAAGCTATCTAGAGAGCTAGGGTAACAGGTAACATAGAAGTCAGCTTTGCATCATCTCCTGCTTTGATGATAAATCCTTTTTAATACTTTTTTTCCCTTCTTGTGTCAACTTCATGGAAGACATATATTAGCCATGGAAATGTAATATTCAAAACTAAAAGTGCAGTTCAGTGCTATACTTTATCGCAGTTTGAGGCATTATGTTATTGCTTTTGAATTGGTAAGGTACTTTCAGACAGTTAACAATTCTGGACATTAGAGTCTTCTTCCTGCAGAGCAAGAAAAGCAGGAAAGCAATTTAAGGTTTTTCATTTCATCACTGCAAATCAACAGGGAACATTACTGAGGACATTGACTGTTCAGGCTCATTTTGGCTCAGAGTTGCCCAGCTTTCCAGCAACTGCAAAGAAATGTGACAATTATTCTGAATTCATACTTCAACTGGGAATTTTTCAGAGCAGGAATACAAATTATTGCCTTTTACATTCCTTGGTGGGGTTCTTAAATCACTGCTGGCAGCATATAAATAATGCTGCTCAATTTCTGAACAGTCTGTGGCTACTTCCAGAGGTGTTGGATGGGTTTTGTGCTGCTTTGTTTGAAACCAGTATGATTTATTTCAATATATATATACAACCAGTACTTTTAATTAAATATTTATTTTCTTATTAATTCTTATTTACTAAATAACTATTTAAATAAACCCTGCTACTTCAACAACAGACTTGGGGAGGGGATTATTTAGCAACTGACTGAACACTAAGATCTGTATTGTAATGGAAGTCCTGTGACTCAACCTGAAATGTCACATAATGTTTTCTTCCCCTCTTTTCTGTCCCATTATGCTTTTGATGATGGACAAATGCAATCCTTGACAGAAATCCTGACTCAAGATGTACCCTGACAGAGCATAAAATTGAAGAAGAATAAGAGGAGTATATTTGTTTCTAGAGTAGAAAGAAATCTGTGGCATTAGAAAGCTGTTTAAAGATGACACCCAGCAACAATATAGGGACCATGATCTGACTTAAGGGGGCTGGAAGAGAGTCCCAGAGGACTAACACTCCTCAGGAGGTGCTGCAGCCTACAGCCAGCACATACTAGAACTAAGGGATGCTCATTATTGTAACCCAACTGCCTGTCATTAGTCAAAAAGGCAGGAAAACACAAAAGAAAATGTGATGTGACATGAGATTTCCCTGTAACAAGGAAACATAAGGTCAGCACAATACTGACTTTACTCTATACCTATCCACCTGTGAATGAGTGTAAAACACCAGTCCCGCGAGGCAAATAGTCTGCTCCTGTGGATGGCCTGAAAGAGAAGTCAAGCAACATTTCTTTTTTAATAACCTTGGGAAAGGGAAATGACCTGTGAAGGTTTCACAGCCAAGGGTCACAGCACACTCCCTCCTGAGGAAGTGTTTAAAACCATGGGATACTTGAAGACATTAAAAGTTTCTTCTTCCCTTGACAGACAGAACATTTAAATCAAGATACTGTCATCACAGAAGACCTGGGAAAATGTGGGGTTTTGCCCTTTTCTGACCAGACAACAAAAATCCCCACCCTGTACATCCACCTTCTCTGGAAGCTGCATGTACTACTCCTCTCACAGACTCCTAATGCTGTTACATCAACATAATTTCAGCAGTCATGCCTCCAGTGAATTCTACACCTACCATGAAACAGTAAGTTGGCCTGCCATTCAAATGTGGGCTGTTTTGATTCAGTAGCCCAGCTCACCTACCAGTGCTCCAGAGCTCTGGATACTCAACTACATGATCACAGAGTATTTTCAATGACATATTGCCATGAAGAACTCAAAAGAGCAATAAAACTAACAAAATCTCAGAGATGCATGTGTCTATGTATACTGCTATATATGTACCTGCTAATTGTAAGTCTGTGTGGCTCTTCACAACAGCATCCTTGCTCCAAGGAATAAACACTGAAAACATATCCTTGGCAGCTTGGCATGGCAGTGTGATCCCTGCACGCCACAATTTTCCCTGGATAGATATCCCCACAGGAAACTGCACAGCAGCAGGCTCTGGTATAGGAAACTACTTGGGCCAATCCTAGAGTAAATCATTATTCTCAGTGGATATGAGAAGCAGAACGGAACCACAGAGGAACACAAATTCCCAGGTATCTCCCCCAGCAAGGCAGGGCACATCTGGCTGCTCATGCAGAACCCCATGCTGCTCAGTTCACACTTTCTCTATTTACATTGATTTTATGTTTCCTAACACAGTTGCTTTGTTTTCCAAATAGCAGGTGCCACCAAAGGAGTATATGACAGTGACAGGTTTAAACTTCTCTTTCTTCTTTCCACCATCTGCTATCTTAGAATCATAGAATCAGCCAGCTTGGGAAAGAACTTTAAGCTCCTCCAGTCCAACCGTTGCCCAGCACTGCCAAGGCCACCACTAGCCCATGTCACTGAGGGCCTTGTCTACACGGGGTGTGAACACTTGTAGGGACGGTGACTCCAGCACTGCCCTGGGCAGCCTGTTCCAATGCCTGAGCACCCTCTGGGGAAGGAGTTGTTCCTCATCTCCACCTAAACCTCCCCTGGCGCAGCTTGAGGCTGTTTCTCTTATTCTGTCACTTGTTACTTGGAAGAAGAGACCGGCCATCACCTTGTTTATACATTAACATTGTAAAAGTTGTGAAAGTTGATTACAATTACTCCTGAGGAATAGAAACAAGGCATTCACTAGTAAGAGTTCCATTGAAAACTTACAGTAACAAAGGTATGCATAAAGTAGTAAGCCAGTAAAACCTTTAAATTCAAGTTTTCTTTACAACCATTAACAACCTCTGTCCTGGTTTTCATTCATGTCAGTATTTTATTAAGAACAGTTAAAACAGAGCAGTATGTCTGACCTTGTTTTGTCAAGCAGCCCAAGACCTAAACACATTTCAGCAACAGTAGATCAGCAGTGCTTCCATTTTCATGGAAAACTAAGACTCTGCTAGGAATATGCCAGTTAACAAGTATGGAAAACCAAACGAAAGTAAACACTACAGGGAAAAATGCTATACCATAGTTCTTCCTGAGCTAAGGAAATTGCTAGGGCAGGAGGAAGAAATCATTCATCACTGTTTGTGGAGCCAGGTTGAAGCAGTGAACACAACCAACCCTGAAAAGCAGGCTCCTGAGAAGACCTTCAGATCTCCACATTTTGAGCTCTGGGATGGATGATCCATAGCCCAGAGCGCCCTGCTTGCACAGCCACCCTATTGTAGTCACTATCCAAACCTTCTTCACAGAGGCTTTTTCACAAGCTTTCACCCTATAAATAATAAAAAAGCCTTCAATAACTTGAGACTGAAGCTAAAGCTGCTTTTGGGGGTTACACAAATAAACATCTGCATAAAGCCAGCTGCAGAAAGATTTATGTCCCACTGTTCAAAAGCAGCATCAGAGCTAACTGTATTAGTGTAGGACTGACTGCTCAGCTAACACTTCTCTTGTAACTTAGTGTGGTGCTGACCCTGGCTGGACACCGGGTGCCCACCAAGGTATTCTATCACCCCTGCTCCTCAGCTGCACAGGGGAGAGAAGATACAGTGAAAGGCTCGTGGGTTAAGGACAGGGAGAGATCACTCCCCAGTTACCATACAGGAAAAACAGACTCAACTTGGGGATATTAATTTAAGTTACTGCCAATCAAAACCAGAGCAGGGTAATAAGAAATAAAACCAAATCTTAAACACCTTTCCTCTACCCTACCCTTTTTATCTGAGCTCAACTTCAATCCTGATTTCTCTCTTTCCTCTCCTCAAGCAGTGCAAGGGGGCAGAGAGTGGGGGTTGTTCATCACACGTTGCCTCTACCACTCCTTCCTCCTCACAAACATGGGGTCTACCCCATAGGAGATAGTTCTCCAACTTGAGTCCTTCCCACAGAAGCACATTTGCAGCCACTATGCCAAAAACAAACGTGAAGAGAAAATCTGTTCCACAGCCCTGTGTGGCTACCAGGCAGCACAGCCCTGATGGCAAGGCTGAGATACCCTTCAAGCAAGGGGCCTCTCTCCACTCCAAAGCTGCAGAGTGTGTCCAGGTTGCCCAGAGACAGCAGAGTCCCTTCACATCAAACTAACTGTAAGCACTCGAGTGGCCTTTGCACCACTGCATCAGGAGGACATCTTCCTCACAGCCCCGAAGATATTCTCCAGTGCACAGAGGGTGAGCAAGAGAGAGGACTACAAACCAAATCTAAAGTCCAAGAGATTAAGTCTTGGAAGAAACCTGGACTTTGTGTCCTATTGATGAGCACTTGAATGATTCTACAAGATGCTATTTCTGTCTCAGTATCTCCCCATCTCTTCACAATATCCTCTGGCTGTGAACTCTCTTTTCATTTCTGCTGAAAGCAAGAGGGCCATACAGACTAAGAGCTGCACACTCTGTCAAATCTCAAGCTATGTATCTTGAGACAACAAAAATGCAAGGATGTTTTCTAAAGATGAGAGTCACTAGCATCAACCTGCACACAAAGGGATGCAAAAGAAATCTGCCACTTCCCAAAATTCTAAATTCCCACAAGAAGTGACAGTCATTACTGGCCAAAGTGAATGACACTATTTCTTCTCACAATGCACACACAATCTTTCCCCAGGTCACACTCTCCAAAATAATGGCAAATCAGTCACATTTATTTGAATGTGAAAGCAATAACACAGATGCTTTACTGTAGGGTGTGGTGCTTCTGCATAGCACTTGCTTACTCAGCTTAATCTGGTTAGACGTGAATGAGATGTGCTTCTGTCAGCCCGGTGCTGTGCAAGGGTGGCAGCAGTGCCTATCGCATTGTCCTCTCCAGGTCAGGGTCTCCCTGGCTCAGAGCACAGCTGGAGCAAGTGACATTCCATTTGCAGAAGGACATCACCCTGGCTTCAGACAGACAAAATGCTGTATTCCAGGGAATAAATCGAGACCATCAGCAGCTATGCAGACATGCCTTTTGTTCAAGCCAATACGGTTGGGCATGTCAAGCTGCTCTGGAGATGAAGGCTGGGACCCTCTCTAGCCTTCAGACCATTTCTAACAGTGCCATTGCATTTCCTTCTTAAGCCTTTAGAGAGGAACAAAGCTGCCTCCTCTTTTCAGGCTGGTTTCAGGGAAGCTAAAAGAGATCAAGCCTAAAAACTCATGGAAAAGAAGGCTTTCTCCTATTCTGCTTTCCTACTCCTTTCTTCCCTCATACCTACACATTTTCCTCCCAAATGACCCAAGAGTTCTTCATGCAGCTTTTAGAACGTTCTACATACATATTCACATTATAATAGCATCAATTTTTGTCATTTATATTTTCCAGTGTATCTCAGCACAAGCCTGGCTGTGAAGAGACTCTTATTTTAGAAACAAAATCACAGGCTACTTTCATAAAACACAAAATAATACACTTGCACACTTCTATTCTGAAGTAAGATGGCTCATGCGACAGCTTTCGCTAACATAGAAAGGTGCAAATTAAAACAGGCTTCATTAAGTTTGTGAAAATTAATCTCTTTATGAGCCTTAAATGAGAACACAGTTTGCTTTCTTCATACCTCTCTGTCAAGCACTAATTTCAATAGCAAAGACACAGATGGTAGCAAGTGGTGTTTTGTAAAAGACCCCCTCACTGCATTTCTTTCCTTGGTAAGCAAAAGTGGAATTTGCTTTGTTTGCCTCCAACCCAAGCCATGAAATCACCTGTTACCAATGGACAGGTGGAAGAAACTGAAACAACAAACTGTACAAAACCTTCTACTGTTGCAGCAGTTTAAAGACAACTTCATTGGCAAAACCTTGCATGGTTCCCCTTGAGCCACCTCAGCCATGCTCAAGACCATGTCCTTAAAACCTCATGGTCTGTATGTATCTGCACCTATAGCAATACCTGTCTATCCCAGGATAGACTTCTAGCTTCACTTCACAGCCTCTAATGGTTTGCCTCATAGATTTGGCTAAAATAAACCTAAAAGCTAAGCCCTCATACCTCAAAGATATTTAAAATCCTGACTGCTATGTAGGTGGGGCCCCCAATGCAAGAGGGATGTGGAGCTGTTGGAGTGAGTCCAGAGACAGCCATGGAGATGCTGTGAGGGCTGGAGCAGCTCTGCTCTGGAGCCAGGCTGAGAGAGCTGGGCTGGTCCAGCTGGAGAAGAGAAGGCTCCTTAAGGGGAGACCTTAGAGCAGCTCCAGTGCCTAAAGGGGCTACAGGAAACCTGGAGAGGGGCTTTGGACAAGGGCCTGTAGGGACAGGAGAAGGGGGATGGCTTTAACCTGACAGAGGGGAGACTGAAATGAGCTCTTAGGCAGAAGCTCTTCCCTGGGAGGGTGCTGAGGCACTGGCACAGGGTGCCCAGAGAAGCTGTGGCTGGCCCCTCCCTGGCAGCGTTC
>NW_009923222.1:149518-152771 GCF_000696875.1 Nestor notabilis
ACAGGGTGTGGGAGCAACCTGCTCTAGTGTGAAGTGTCCCTGCCCGTGGCAGGGGGTTGGAACTGGATGAGCTTTAAGGTCCCTTCCAACCCAAACCAGATTCCATGATAAGAGCAAGAATTTACTAGCTAAATGGTTTCCAGGAATGGATTTAATTGATGTAAATCAGGTTTAGAAAGCCCATTTTCCTCCTTCCCACTTGCAACCCGGAGTTACCTTCAAACACACAGTGGAACTCCCCCCGGCTGCTGGAACGGAGGTAGCTGGAGATGGCATTTTATGCTCTATGCTACCACCTGCAGCCCACTTGCAGTCACCACAGGCAACTGAGCGCGGACAGGACGAACCCTGCTGTACGGTGCAGACCTCAGGAAAAGGCCAACACCTCTCCGAAAAAGGAATCAAGAGATCCAAAAAAGGTTAAGGGTGGTGGGAAAGATGTCTGTATCCAACAGTAAGTTGGAACGGAGTTTGGATTTGTGCTCGATGCTTTGCTTTCGGGATGGATGTTGGTGGGGTCCACTCACTATCTTCCTGCTTGCTTGGCGCTGAAAATTGCATCTTCAGAAAAAGAAGCATCATTTTTGAAGAGAAGTGGTTTTGTGAAAACTCTCTGGTCTGTCTCAGAATCAGATGTTCTGCTTTGCAAAGGTTTATTTGTCTTACACGCACACCCACCTGGATTTATTAAATTCAAAACTCCTACAATGGTTTTCCCTTTCTTCGTTCCACCCTTTGCAGCTGCAGAACAGCATGATATATTCATAAGAAAGTAATGGAAAAAACTTGATTTGGATTTCAGACTTCAGCCCAATAAAATTGTTTCCTGTTTGTTTTTTTTCCCCAGTACGAGTCCAAACTCCCCTGGAGTTATGGACACTGTGTTCCACACAAGGGGAGCTCAGGACCTTACAGAACTCAGATTTTAACACACAGCTTTTCAGTATTGTTTGCAGGATGAAGTCTGGTCTTTAAAATAGGAAGTAAGAATGGGAGCCTGGAGCCAGGCTCTGTTCCCAGCTTTCCAACTGTCCAGTTGTTCACCTCTGGTCAGAATGCTAAGCTTCACTAACCGCTGTGAAACAGGATGATGAAATGCAAACAGCTATAGACAGTCTTTGAAATCTGCGTAGGGAACTGCTCCAGATAAGAATCACATCACCTCTCTCTACAGGGGTATACATACATATACTGAGAAACATTCTTCTAGAATTGAAAAAAATACCCATTTTATTCTAGTAGCATCTTTCAACTCACATACAAATAGTACCACTGAAATGCCACCATTATGTAAAGGATGAAGGAGTAAATGTCTGGACATTGATGCAGAAACAGCAACTTGTGTAAAATACCCTACTTAGTCTGTTAAAAGGCTTGGTCAATCCCTTCAGTTTCTCCTTGCCTCAGTTTCCATAGGCAGAAGTGGAATAAAAGAATCTAGTATTATGGTATATACATAATTTCTGAGGCACTCACATTCTGCAGTAAGTAGGTATACTCTAACTACCTCCAGCTCTGCTAAGCAAAACACAGAGGACCTCACCAGGCAGCTGGTGTTTCCAGCTCTGGATGCTATCAGCACTTCACAGGGTAAACAGTACCAATGATGACGTGTCTGTGGAGCAGGTATCTCAGTTCACACCTTCTTTCCCCTCCAGTAAACACACAGAGAGCAAATCCAACTCCTATGGTCACTGAGGTTCCAGCAAGCAAACACGCTGCCTTTTTTGCCATCCTCATTAAGGAGGCACAGTGCGTCAGATGGTTCTACGTAGTGATAATGTGTCAAGAGCCCTAGGTAGAAGCACATGCAGAAAGCAGTGGTTACAGAAATATAGTCCCCATCCTCTCCCAGACAGGCTTCCCACTGGATTCAGTGAGAGCTAACATGGAGGAATCCTGGCAAGAGTTTTATCTTAATGAGAGAGGCCACAGGCTTCTGGTTGATCAAAAGAAGCCATTAGGAGAAAGGGAAGAAAGTACATTCAATTCAAGTAAAAATCCTTCTGAAATAACTAATATTACAAGTATGTTTGAAAGAAGAGCTTTAGTTTTCTACCACTTAAGGCTTGCCTTATTTAAACACTTCAATTTCATATCATCTTCCACAACACTTTCAGGGCTTTTCTACTAGGAAATTAGTCTAGTTTTATTAGTTCTTGATTTTATCTATCCTTTCCAATTCCAAGCAAAAGTAATGCACTATCAGTTCACAGATACCCTTAAAATCTTTGTGCCCTATTCTATTAAGAAAGCAACTAGCACAGCCAAAAAAGTCTAGCACAGTTGATTTGCCTGTGTGTCTCTGGTGAAAAATGTCTTCCTGTAGCTTTTGAAGCTACAGGGACATTGTCCCTCATTCCACTCATCCTCTGAAAATAAATCTCCAGTGAGCAATTTTGCTTTGTAAAAGTCACAGTAACATCAGTATGTCTCCACACACACTGCCTGGTTCAAGACTGCATAAATCTTTCATGTGTCAAGACAGGTGTTGGTTTCTATTCCTCTTCAGCTGGGAAATAACAATAAATCTGAGTGATTAAGGTTAGATTTTAGCAGTCCTCAAGCCACAAAGAATCAGAAAATGTATGCATTTGATATGTCATTCTTTTGACAGACCAGGTCAAGACGATGCTACTGAACACTGTCAATACTACTATCCATTTATTCGTGTGTCTTTCCTAGAAAGATGTCCAGTGCTTACCAGCTTCATACTTTAGAAAGGGCATAAAGTTAGCAAACAAAGTTATAAAGTCCTCAGATAAACCTTCTAAACCTACGAGGCCTGAATTTCTTCTCCCCTATCTGTGACTCACAAGGACTTGATCACATCTCTGGGTTTACTGCTGGGTGAAGAAGATCAGAGCTGACTTCTCCCAGCGACTTTTGACCTGACTGCAACATATTAAATCTGGCTAAGACAAGCTAGATGACAATGAAAAAAGGTAGTTCTTCTAGCAGCAGAGTTACTCTAAGTGAAAGATCTGAAGGATATCTGCACTTTACAAACTGCCTGTTTGCAATCCAACTGCTCCAACGGGAATCTACCCCTCGCATGCAGCGGAAAACCTTCCCCAACGGTCAACCCTGCCTCCCCAGCATCGGCTTTGGGATCCCAGACGGAAAGCAAGACTAACGCTAGAAGTCGCTGAGATCGTTTTCCGGGGGGCTGCGCGCCCTGGGCCGTGTTTCGAGGCTCTTTCCCGGTGAGGGTGGATTGGGGGGTTGCAGCTGGCGGCGCGGGATGCTGGAC
>NW_009923223.1:0-9780 GCF_000696875.1 Nestor notabilis
ATATATATATGCTGAAAGAGAGAGAGATGTGTTTCGAGTTCCGCTTATTGGGCTATTTCACACAGCTTAAAGTGGTTATGAACTAAAATCACTGCCAGAATCCATTGGCAAAATCTCAGACCATGAACTGTGATAAGTTTTACTGCTTTGAATCCTCCATGTTTCATGAAAAATGAATATGCCTTTGACATAAATGCTGTCATGTCTATTGTGTAAAAAGACCAGGCTCCATTTTCTCATCTTCCCTGATTGATTAGAAAAAAGCTGCTGGAAATCTGTGTTGTCTCTTTTTCTGATAGCACTCCTAGGCAAAGAAAATTCCCAAGTCACTGGGACCATAGAGATTCATTAACAACTTTTCCGGCTTTCTAGATAAACAAGTTCTGGGGACATGATTAGTTGTAAATTTCTTGAAAAAGGAGGAAATGTAATTTGGTAAAAACAGATCCATGTGCTTCCTGTGTGGCCTCAAGGCTTACACCCATGACATTTAGATTCCTGGAATCTGTTGAGGCTTTAGAAAAACAAAATAACCCCAACAAGTGCCCCCGAACCCCAACTGTGTGCATCAATAATTTGGAGACAGAGCTACAAGTAGTGTGGTAGAGGTCCAGATACATAGGGCAATGGGGATACTCATACTCTAGGGTTATTCCAATACTCTAGGGTTATTCCAATCTGTACATATGTCATGCTTTAAACCTGAAACCAGAACAATGTAAGTCCTTGCTTCTCTGATGAGCATTGGTGTGTGGAGGGTGTGGGAGTTTTACAGTCATTGCTGATGGCAGCACCAGAACTGGTACCTGTGCTGCTGTGAGGATGCTGCTATACTCACACTGGGCTTTACTTTGGAGGAATAAATAAGACTATTTGGCTCCTCCTGGTGGAAATTAGCTTTCTGCATAGTTTGAGTTTGATCTGGCTAAATCATAGGACACTCATATTACAGAAATCCAGTTTAGCAAGCCAGCCAAGCACAGGCTTATTGTAAAGAAGATAAAATTATTTACTTAAACCTGTGTTTTACAGCTTTGCACGATTGAAGTGGCTTAAAAATTTGGGGCCTTAAACTGGATTAATCTTTTCTCAAGATAGCTTTATTTGCCTTGCTGTATCACCAACTGAAATGAAGTTGGGCAAAAATGGAATCTGTGTAAATGGGCCCACTGTTGAGGCTTGCATGGTGTTGCATTTTAGCCCCCTCTACATAGAGCTGCCTTTGTCACAGCAAATTGTGTTACTCCTGCCAATTCTCTGGGCTTGTTGCAGGCTTGTTGCTATCCTTGGGTTTTTACATCAGAAAGGCAGCCTTCCTCATCTTACCTGCTGTTATGTTCTGGCTGTTTGTGGAGCATCTTCTACTGCAGGCTTAAAAAAAAAAAAAAAAAGAAAAAGAGAAATAGGTCAGTAAGTAGATAAAGAATAAGGTTGCTTGAATATGTCACTGTGGTTCTTTAAGAAGATGGACTCTGTAGGGAGTAAAACTCTGAGCCATTAAGAAAATTGCTATTTGAATTGGTTGTGACCCAGAGAAAAAGCAGAAGAAATACATCCCAGGATACAACAGGAGAAGTGCTGTCTCGAGAATGCCCTTGATAGCCTTGTTGGTTTTTTTTCATGGGGATGTGATGACAATTCCAGCAGACCTCATTACAGCTTACAGAATTCCCTTACTACAGCATCTCAGATAGCGTTCCAATTGTGTGCACGTGTGTGTGCGTCCTGAAATGAGAGTGGATATTTTGCACTATTCTCTCAGCAGAAAGGTAAAATAAAGTCTTAAGGATACTGTTTCAGATGCTTATGCTACTGAGCATCATATTACTTTTCTCAAGGATTTGCTCATTGTTTTCAAAACTGTCTGAAGAGGATGCTTTTTATTGCATATAGCTGCTCATTAAGCAATGAACAGCTTTTTTATCTCTGCTTTTTTGCTTTAAAGGTTTCAGTTCTAATGCTTTCAGTTCTTGAAGTTAGAGATGTACAGTACTGAAACGGGAAGGATTTTTTTATTAAAGGTGAAAGTGCTAATGCCCGGTTTTAGCTTAGAAATCAGTTACCTGCAAAAACACAAAGGGGGTGAGGGTCAGCTGTGTTTGGAGTAGTTGAACCTCCAGGTTTGGCTTCTCCTAGGTATGTGTAGTGTTAAAAGCAGTAATGGTTTGTCTTCAAAGCTTCGAATACAGCATAACTGTAATAATTATATTACAATTATTAATTATAGTAAGTATAACAATTGTCAATATAACATATAGTATGTAATACATACCATATAATAATGATGTATACTATAATATGCAATTCTAATATATTACAATTATTAACCATAATAATTTATTACCTAATTTCAAGGAGCTTCAAACCCCGTCTTCCTCCAGCTGTAATATGACTAACGTAAAGGTAACAATAAGGAAAAAACCAAACACAAACCGAAAGCCCCCAGACACACACAGGCCAAAAGCCTGAGCTATACTGTGATATCAGAGATGGATTCAACAACACAAACAAAACTGGAGGCACCCTGATCATGAAAAATCACATACTTCATTTTAAATCTTTCTGTAGCTGCTGTTATGTAGTTTACCCCAAGCTCTTGTAACACTGTCAAGTGTGGCAGTAAGGTAAGTATTACATCATAAGTTTGATGTAACCAATGGAAAAATGAAGCTGTTTATCAAGGTTGCCTATAAAGCCAAGGGCAGAGTCCCACTACATGGGCAGAAAGCCCAAGCATTTGACCAAAAATATACTTGGGCTATAGCCAGAGAACTGGGAAACTCAGCCCCTGCAGGTGATTCCTTGAAATGAATAATCCTGTCTGTTGTGAGCAAACTATGGGAAGATCAGCCAGGATGAACAGGACCAAGGAAGGCCAGATTTTTGTGGATGTATGAAATTTGATCTCCTGTTCTGATGGGTGCATGCATACAGTCACTATCCACTATGTGAATACTCCCATGTTGCTGAGGTATGCAGAGCTCTGAACATTGGTAGGAAAAAAAGGTTTAGCTCAAAACATTTCACTGTGCAGCAGCCTTGTGTCTCCAGACAGCTATGGAGCATACATTGCATGCATGAAAATTTTGGCAAACTTTTCCTTTATATTTTGAATTTTCAAAGGGAACAGGACAAAGCTTCCTGAAGTGCTGCAATTTTGTTTCTGGATTGCTGGAGAGGAAAGAAGGCTCAGATTAGAGTGGTGGCAGGGTGAATGTATACTACTGTCTATGTTGGTAGCCAGAAATCTGTTCTAGAGACTCGGAGTTCTTCATTGTCATTTAATAGGGCAAGATGTTTAATTGATGTAGGTAGCAGTTGGATGAAATCCTTTCGTTGCAATATAACTATGTGCTTTTTAAAGTGCCTTTTCTTCTTGATGTAAGATGATGAAAGGAAGGTAGGCTTGCTCTGTTTTCTGTAGTTTCGCATGCAATATTTCTTATAACTAACCTTGAATCTGCTTCCTGAGGCGTATTGGTGGGCTTTCTGCTCCTGAAATAGCTGATGAAGAACTGCTGTTGGGCACATGTGGTCTCTGCTACTTTTTCATCCCCTCCAAAGAGATCGGAAGGGAGCTGGTATTTTACAGCACACACAGCTAGGGGCCAGCACTAGCTCACGTATGCGTTTGCCAGACCAGTGTCTTCCTCGGCAGTGCCTTGAGCACGAGCAGCTCCTCTATGTAGTGCACTATTTGCATACTCTAACGAGATGGGCTATAATTGGCCTTCATTGATTTTGTTTTCATTGAGCTAAAATAGAGTCAGAGCTTCTTAGGCAAGAAGAGCTGATTGATTTGTGGTAGGATTCAGGACTATTCAGTTGAAGGAATAATTAATTATGTTCTTATTTAGTAATTGTCAGGGTCTAAGTTTACTCTTACCTTTCAAGTAGACACTGCTGAATTTCTCTCTAGACTATCTCTCTCCTTTTAAAAGCTGGGATAAAGTGCCAACAGACTGAAGACAGTTCACAGGAAATGCTCAACTCACTTCCTTCTCTGTCCCTTCATTGCAACTTCTTTTTCTCCCTGCGCTTACTCCCTACTTATCCATATGCATGCTGTTCTTCTTTCATGGTGTTGATTGATCAGCTTCATTCCCTGATAATTTTCTTTCAAACAATTCCAATAAAGCAGCTTTTTAACCAAAACTTGGAAAACAAAAGAAAAAATAATCGCTTACTTTAGAAACTTCAAATGCTAACATGCTATTAAGATTTTTATGATTCATTTTTTTTAAGTCAAGCTCTTGCCCAACTGAAACACTTTCTTGTGTTTAGTGTGGGTGTTGAACAAATACACCTGCATAGCACAGGAGCTGGGGTGTGATGATTGTATGCTGTTACACACTCATAAACTGAAAACAGTGTGTGTGAGTTATGGTCTTGCTGAAACTGGAAGGGCACTTGTCCTTCCTTGTGCTTTTCTTATGAAGTATCCATTTAATTAAACATTAGCACTGTGTGAGCAGACAGTACTATATATGGCAGAGCCAGGGTTTATGAGCTGTTCCAGAGTAGAGTTGAAAGCAAGGTTACAGTGGCCTTATACAGCGAAGTTAGCATTAGCACATATGCAACAAAGATGATGTTTAGTACGTTTTCTCCTCTTCTTATCTTGTGCTTGCAGCATAATATGGTGGCGACATTTGCTAGTGCTTTTTAAGTGGTGGATTATATTATGAATATAATGTTAAACACTAATGAACTGAGTCCAAGTGGTTTCTGTGCTGCTGCCAGGAATGCGGTGTTCAGTAAGTACCTTGCACCAAGGAAGTAAATGATAAAGGAACTCACTGGGAAAACAATAACCAAATGCAAGAGATCATTCTTCGTAACAAATTAGTTCTTAAACAGAAGGGTCTTCCACTAGCTTCACTGGATGAAGCCTCCTGGCTCAATGAGTGCACTGAAGTGGACACAATTGCCAATAACAAGTAGAACACAACCTCTGAGTACCCTCAAGTCCTTTGTAGTATGTGAGTTGTAGCGGTGGGAAAACCAGAGGAGAAAATTACTGAAAATATTATAGGGGTGAGGTTGTTTTGGCCACTGGCTCCGAGTAATGGGCCAGTGGTTTCCCTCCGAAGGGAAACCGTCCAGCAGCTCCAGTGTCTGCTGTGCAGGTGAAGTCAAAGGCTGTTTGCTGGCCTGTACAGCAACTTCCATGTTAGGAACTGTGATGTGACTGGGATACAAGGTTATGTGGGAGGCCTTGGAGGTTGGAGTCTGAAAGAAAGAAGGTTTTGGGGGCAAAAGGAAGTAGGAGACAGCTGTGTGGTCTTGTGGTGGTAAATAGAAGTCTGTGTTGACCAGCATGTTCCTTTGAATTGGACACTCCTATTACATCATCTAAGTTATTCTCTTTTTGACAGTAACTTTTCTCTAAATAGTGCTCTATATTACTTTGGATGGTCATGTTTTGAGAGCTTAAGGTCACAAGCTTTGCCATTTCCATAGAGTTGGGGTTTTTTTTCTCTTTTTGCTGACCTGTTCTAAGGAGCAGAGATGCATTGCACTACCTTTCTTCCAGCAGAATCTTTGTAAAATTGTGGTGGTTCATTGTAAAGCACCTTTTTATTTGAAAAGTGAATGGGTGCACTATGCCACAAGACAATTAGCATCACTTTGTGTGTGAGTGTTTTCTAGTAGGGAATTAACTTACATGTGTACCTCCTGGGATTTCTGTGATTTGTGCTGCCATCTTGCTACTTGTTCTGTGTCAGAGGTCGCAGGTTATTTCAGAGCAAGGAAGGCAGGAGCTGGCGTATTTTGCACATGTATTTTATAGCTTTCACACACTGAAAGCCTGAAGCACTTTTTGCCTACATTCATTTTCCTGAAGGCAGTTTTCTCCACTGCATATGCATCTTTTGGATTGGATTCTTATATATTTCTTCCCTGGGACAGAAGGAGTGCTTAGGGAAGACCAGTGCATTTGTAAAGGTTACCTGGTTTTGTCAGTATTGTGAAATGAACTTGAATCTCAAGTGCTCAGGGAGAGTTTTCCTTTTGCTTTCACTGAAAGCAGGGTGAGACCTTAAACCTATTTAAGATCAAACGTGTTTCCAGGCCTCTTCGTTTAAGGTGGACAAGGGCTTCAAAGACTTGTCGTTTCTACTAGTCTGATTGCCTTGAAAAATGAAGAATTTTCCATACTGATGTTCTCTGGATAATGAATGATCAGTTTAGGAGAGGATGAGCATCTTGGGGGTTGTAAGGATTATTGGACTGCCTTACCCTGGAGCTTCAGCTATTGCATTGTAAAGATAATGAATGATTAATTGATCTCATACTTTGTACTTAACTTAATTGGTAGCAGTGCTTTGGCTGCACTGGCTGCTCTAGCAGCTTAGCCTTAAAGGACATACTTATTCTGAGTCAAAAATAAAAAAAAATTGAAGGGGCATAGGACAAGGAACAGAAAGTGCCACCTCACAGGCCCATGTAATTTTTGTGGATAAAATGAGAGTAAGGGGAAGAGCTGGGATAGGGAACTGCAGCAGGAATGCTTCCAGGTGGGAAGATGCGGAAACTCGCTTTCTGGAGAGAAAAGCTTGCATTACATCCTTCTCCCTTACCAGCAGAGACCTCAGTTCTCTTTTCACAAGAATGCAAAACTATGTTAAATGTCTGTAGTTTCTCCCTCACATAATATCTCTGTAGCAGTCACTAACTAGAAAGAGGCTGACCCAGGTATCTCTCCTGGGTGTCTGCTCCTTTACAAATGAATTTATTGCAGTGAGCTCCAGCTACAAGGGCTTGTTACTGTTGTTGTGTTATTTCCTCTTCCCGGCATTACTGCTTAGTTGTTCTGTGTCCTTGGTAGATTATTAAACCCTGTATTCTTGTGTTTCAAGGCATGACTTGCAGAAATAAGTGGCTGTTAAAAGAGGCAATCGGCTACTGTAAGTCCATGTCAGACATGAAGTTACTTCCTGTTAGTCTTGCCTTTGTCTTTGTAATCAGTAAATCCCTGTTTTATGCCACTGTTTATGTGATATGTAAAATAACTTGCCATGTCTAAAGAGAACACTGGCAGCTGTGCAGCTCTAATCTTGTGTGCAACAAGGGAGAGTCACAGTCACATTTTTCTAACAGTCTGCCAGAAACCATCACACATTCATTTCACAAAGTGGAAGGAAAAAGCTCTGCAACTCCTCAATGTAAACTAGGGAACAAGCTGTAGAACTGCATTCTCTTTCCTCCTTCCTGATGTGAGGAGAAAAGTCCCTATGATGACTTACATCAGAATAAGATGCTGAAATATATGTTTTCTGTGTTGTTCACCCTTCATCTTGCCAAGTAAACCTTCATCTCAAAGGAGGTGGTAGTAGTAGCATATAATGGTTAGAATTGCTCCTCTTGCTGAATTTCTCACTAGTTTGGAAAAAGGATGAAGTAAAGCTAGTGAAACTGCACTTCAAAATGGAAATATGGACATTACATTGTGGATAAGTGGTTGGATGGGTGGAATATGAACTTGCCAATACTTTTGTAGCAATCTTTGTGACCAGGGTACAGACAGACAAAAATCCTGTCTGTGGGAATATGTCAACTTTCTAATGTGCTGTTTCTGCTTTTGCGATGTAGAAATAATTCTCAGTTTAAGAGTGGACACAGATACAAGTGAGTATGCTATGATGTTAGCAAATGGAGGTGATGTTAATCTTGGTATGAAGAGTCCATGTATGTTAATAATGATCAAATAAAAATGCTCATTAATAATTGTAAGTAATCTTGATCTCCACAGCACTTCCCACCCAGATGCTCCAAAATATTTTATGAACCTTTGAAAATCACAAGATGAGGTAAAAAATTGTTTCTAGCATAAGCAGTGGTGGGAGGAAATGAAATCTGGGTTCATAATGACTTGAAAAATTTCAGTGAACAAAGCTGAGTTGTCTTCTGATAAGAACTGAGATTTCTCAACATGGTCTGATGCATGAAGGTACATGTTCACTGACATTGCTAGAGATTAGATCTCGTCTGGGTTAACTGCAGAGAGAGAACTGTGACAAAACTTAGTAGCTCTGTGTGCCCCTTCTGCTGCTAAGGAGCAACTTCTTCTTTATACCTTCTTTGGCATGTGAGGTGCCCTCAGAAGATAGCAAGTGTTGTGTATTTCATAGCAATAATGTGTGAAAAATCATTTAGGCTGTTTTTTTTAATTTGTATCTACTTCAATTAAGTTTTTAAACTGCATGTCTTGTCTCATAATGATGAACGCTTTCCAATTTATTGAAACAGTGGTTCCATAAAAGAACAATATGCTTGAGCAACTCTTTGTACTGATACATCATCATCAGCCTTAGTAATGAGTGGGAGAGAGATAGGACTGGTTTTGGCTCCATTGAAAACATTTGTAGATTTTATCTGGAACAGATTTTATTAAAATTGCAACAAACTTTATAAAGCCCAATATATGCTTCATTAAGGGAACATTACTTTACAATTATGATTAATTAGATTAAGCTTATGAAAGTGTGTTATTTGTTCAAATCTAAAGGGTGGCGGGGAAGAATGATGGATGATGAAAGAGGGTGATAAATGAAGAAAGCAGCTGAACTAAATTGAATGTGTATTCATCCGTTTTCACTTCATAACTAATGATAAATTGAGCATGTCACATTTAACAATACATGTCTGAGCTTAAGCACAGTCCCAGCTCCTTTAGTCTAATGTCTTTTGTCAGGTAGCTGCATTCAGGGTATGTGATATTTTGTTTGGAGAAACCTACGCAGTTCATTATCTATCTGTCCCTACAGCTAAAATCACAAATGAAAGCTCTTGCTCTGTTTTGAAATAAAATCAGGAATTCTCAGTTAGGATAGAGTTGTCTAGGAAGCAGAATCTGACTGTGAAGTGTTAATTCTACTTGAAAAGCAAGTGATGTATTGAAAATTGTGTGTTGTTGGCAAGAATACATTTTGGGATAATTGCGAACTTGAACAAGTCTGTGAGGGTCAGAGTCTAACTCACAGGCTCACAGTCACTTGTGCAGCCTCTTAAGAAAGATGCTACTCAGAACCAGCTGAAATGTCTGAATTTGGCCCTAGAGACTCAGGGACTTTGTGTGGGCAATGCTTGGGTGCTTTGGGATGGTTCTGCAGGCTTCTGAACTTCTGCCATGTTTTCTTCTGGGATAACTGATTTTTTTCCTTCTGGCAATCAACCTAGAAAACAGTCTTTTCAATGGTAGTCATCAGTTCTGCTCCTATTCTTGCTTGTGATATATGTGAAGCTGCATGACAGCAACAAGTGACTACAGTGGAGAGGATCTTAACTTTGTTATCATCAAAACCAAAAAGGAAAACACTATTCAGGGATCACTAAAAGCTTCGCTCAACATTTCGTACAAGAAGTGTTGTTTTAGCTGACTTTGTTCTGTTCTGTTCCAGAACTATTTGAACATGGTAGGCCAAATTTGGTGATGATGGATTGAACTGCTGAACTACACCACAGATGAATTTTGGGCATGAGATGGTTAGCATTTCCAGGAATAGCTCAGCTATGATCCTGCAAAATCTCGTGTGCTGTAGACCAAAGAGTGAGAAAAGGTGGTTGTATAGGTTTAAGGAACAACAGGAAGCAACTGCAGAAGAGCTGAATACATGCAATAGTAGCTGTGGTCTGGCAAAACTGAAATGGAAGAATGTCCCAAATCTCTTAAGGGCACTGGGCATAAACGGATATGCTGTAAACAAGCATGAAACTGGGGAGCTAAAAATGGGTGCAAGTATCATATATATATAGCAGTAGCTAGAGAGTGTAGGG
>NW_009923223.1:9811-21386 GCF_000696875.1 Nestor notabilis
TCCTCAGGTAGTTAGGAGGGGCTTCCTTGTTGCTTGACTAGAGACTACTTTTGCTCCCTGTGCTGTTCCCAAAATGTTGTGCTGTCCTCTGCTTGCAATCAAGTCTCTTGACGTGGGAACTGTGTTCTGTGCCCCATCCTTGTTTACTGCTAGGAGCACCCTGTGGAGGTTGAATGACAGTTATATTTTTGAGAATCTAAGTCAGGCGTGGACCAAACTTCATTCCTATCCAGTGCTGCCTATAGACTGGATATTAAAGACTGGGTGTTAAATGGGTCCTGGACAATTAAAGTAATTTTAAGAAAGAAATTTAACTTCACCAGCATCCCTAAACTTAATGATGGGAGGAAAGGTGTTTGTGTGTGCAAAAGTTAAGAAAATATCAAAGAGTACCAAATAAAGGGAAGCAAACTGTAATGTTCAACTTTTCAACCAGTTTTAGTAAAGACATTGTTTTCCCCTAAGCTAACACCAGTTTTTAAAGAGGCTGCAGTGTTGTTCAGCCCTGGCCTCAGGTGGCTGGGCAATTTATGGTTATGTGCCAGACATCACACCTGGATGGGATTGATGTGAGAGAACTTCTATGAAGTTGTCTCTGTTTCTCCTTTGTCTGTTTCCCAGGAATGCTGTAAAATGTTTTAGTTTATTTGACTGAGGATTGCACTAGAGAATTTCTCTGTGTGTAAAGAAGTAATTTATTTACACCTGTAACCACCACCTATAAAACCAGAACCTGACTATGTCAAACTATTAAAGCCTTATCCTTTAGGAAGGCTATGATAACAGATAGCATAGAATTGGCTGTAGCAGTCAGGTTATGTCCTGGGTTCAGCTACAGCAGTCATTTTTTCTCCTTCTTAGTAGCTGGTGCAATGCTGTGTTTTTGACTTTCAGTCTGGGAACAATGCTGATAACACTGATGTTTTTAGTTGTTGCTCAGTAATGTTTACTCTGACCAAGGACTTTCTCAGTCTCATGCTTTGCCAGAGAGGAGGGGAAGCCAGGAGGAAGCAGAGGCAGGACACCTGTCTCAAACTGGCCAAAGGGGTATTCCATACCACAGCACGTCATGCCCAGTATATAAACTGGGGGGAGTTACCCGGAAGGCCGAGATCGCTGCTCGGGTCGGGCTGGGTATCGGTCGGCGGGTGGTGAGCAGTTGTGTCCTCTCCCCTTGTTATTCCTCTTATCATTATTATTGGTAGCAGTAGTGGTTTGTATTATACCTTAGTTACTGGAGAGCTGTTATCTCAACTCATGGGAGTTACATTCCTTCGATTCTCCTCCCCATCCCTCCAGGAGCGGGGGGAGGAAGAAAAAGGGGGGGAGTGAGCGAGCGGCTGCGTGGTTCCAAGTTGCCGGCTGCTGTGCTTAAACCACGACAGGTTAATAGTAGGATTCTGTTTAAATAATGAGCTTTGTAGTGAAATTAATTCTGCAGTTTGTGTAATTACTGGCAACGAAAGTTTAAGGAATGTAATGGAAGTCCTGGAAAAGTAGCAGTTTTATTTATCCATCATTCCACAGAAGCAGTTTGGTGTGTTTTTTATGTAGCAGACACATGAAGAGCTAAGTTTGTGCTTATCCCTGGCTGTTATTAGTAGTGCTTTTCAAACAATAGTATATGGCTGCCACAGAGATATTTCTGGCTGTGAGTTGATTGATTTAGATGGTCTTTTTGAGAAATGATCTATGCTATGAAGATATTTAAGGCCCTAAGAGTTGGAGGTGAGTGGACCATGTGGACTGTTTTGGCCATCTGAAGCTTCAGTGTCTCAATACCTCATTTTTACTGTGGGGCTGGATTTGGGTGAGAAAAGAGAGTGTGAGGTGCTGAGTTTCTCTTTTGAGTATTCCTACATATTTTTTGGGTTGTGTGTCCTCAATGGAATGCACTTGCAACTCTATATTGCCACCTCTGCAAGCCCCTTCCCTGCGAGCTATGCTCTGTTTAAGCTGCTGCATTCTCTTGTAGAAAATAGTGAGTTTGCTGAGCAAGATGAGGAGGTGACTCTTCTGGCCCCCTTGAGGAGATCACTGCTTTGGTGTGACACCATCTTGGGTGGCCCAGTTGGAGTCTCCTTGAAAGGAGATGGCTCCGAGTACTTTCTGGACTTCAGATTCTCCAAGGTTTTGTGGTGTGAGATCCTATAAAATAGAGGTACTGGAAGGGACTCCTTCATCTTTGAAAAGGCCACCCTTCCCCCACGATTGGGTAGAAAGCGCAGAGGAGACACGGGTGTAGGAATCATTAAAGTGAAATGTGAGTCATGTTCATTAAAGGCAAGCAAGCAGAATGTCTTATATTAGTGGCTGCGTAATGATTAGAGCTTCCTGTAATAATGATGATGGCGATTCTACTATATGAATTGAACATTCATTCTAAGTTAATTCACATCCTTTTAACTAATAAGTTATTTAAGGGAACAAAAAAAAAAAAAAGCCCTGTTTAGCTCATAATTTGAATAGACTGGTCAGAAGAATACTGAAATAGCAACCCTTCTGCGCTGGGGAGATTCAAACACTAATCTGTATCTAAATATTGTAGTGAAGGCGTACTTATATATATTCATAATTCATCGCATCTCTGCTAAATGTTAGACCTTCCTCCCTTTGGATATTATATGTATGTTCACTAGCAATATATTCCTAGTTGAGATGATGGTGAAGAGGTTTATTATGGTGTGAAATTATTTAAAGAGAACTTTGCTTTGATTTTTGTTATTCAAAGACATGGCAAGGAGATGAATGATTTACTGTTTGCCTTAAAAACACCTCCATTTTGAGCAAGGAACCATGGTCTACAAACATTTTTCATCAGGAAAAAAAGACTAAAAAAGGGAAAGAATTATTTATTGTATATAGGACATAAAAATAGAGAACAGCAAGAAGAAAAGGAAGGCAAAATGTTTAGTTTAAATACTGAAGGACAACTTTGGTGGTAGTAGCCATGGCTTTGCAGTAGCTTCTGGGCAGGGTGGAAAACCTGTGGTTAAAGCTGTTTAAAGATAGCCTAGGGGGTAAAAAATCATATAAACTGCCCCAGCAGACTACAAGATTGATACAATAAGTTAAATGGTCTTTTTTGCTTGAAGCTTTGGTCCTTTTGGACATCTGGACCCATTAGCAAGTTGAGGACTTCAGAAGTTGTGTTCATTGATGTCAGCTGCTGCATGTTTGCAAATTCACCAGAACAATTCAAGGTCTTTGAGTTGGTAAAGTGGATTTTCTTATAGTTTTATTCAATACCTCTGCCTTGCAGTCAGAATAGGCATGTCAAAGACAAATTTTGGCATAGTTAGAAATGCCTCAGTGTGAGTTGTGAGTGCTGCTTAGAAGTAACAACTGAATTCTTTACTGTACTTTCCCTTCTGATTAAAGGATTGCATTTATTCAAATATTTCTTGCATTGCCGTACATTTAAGATTAAACTAGTCAAAATCTCAGCTCTGAACAGTGTAAAAACTTGGTGGAATTCCAAATTATGTTAACTGTGAGGTTCAAAGTGAAATTCAGACTAATATAATTTGGTATGAGCCTGGACAATACTTCTGGATGCCTTTGTCCATTCAAGTTTGTTCAGCTGAGTTCTAGCATATAACAGTCTTTACAGATTAGCTTGTACAGAACCACAAGCGTGTAGGAATTGTGAACAACTTGTCATAATTTACTCTTTAGGTTGTGCTCCTGCTTCTGAAAAGCATTCTAACCTGCAAAGCCCTCAAAGTCAACGCTTCTATTTGAGTCATCGCAGGTATCTGCTTTCCTGTCAGTTATTCACTTGATAAAGAACATATGGTTATTTGAGACATAACTCAAATTAGTTAGGAGAATGTTTCCTTTTGGATTGTGGAAGAGAAAAGCCATGGAAGGAAGGCTGGCTGCCAATGGGTCAGTGTTGGAGGGCCTGGCTGGCTGAGGGAGCTGTCCAGCATTGTTTGCTGTATGAATTTTGCAATGGTGATTTCTTAAGAGCATTCGTATCTTTCCTTTCCTTAAAATGAAAACTTTCCTGTTTTCACAGAATCACAGAATGGTTTGGTTTGGGAGGGACCTTGAAGATCATACAGGTCCAAGCAAATCTTCCCTGAACTCAAATACGCTCCAGAATAGTAGTACTGGATTCCACCCCAGGTCAGACTTGGATAATCTTTTAATAAAATAGCAAGTATTAACTACTTTAGTTAAAATAGGCTGAAACACTAGCACCCTACTATGTTATGGTGCTGCAGATGACATTCTCAGTTCAGGGCCTAACTAACTTGGAATAATCTCTAAATATCTACAGTCTCTACTAAAGGGAGGGTTCTCTGCCCATGTCAGAGGGGTTGGAACTAGATGATATTAAGGTCCTTTCCAACCCAAACCATTCTGTGATTCTAATATGGCCCTCTCCCCTTCCATAGCCCTGAGAAAAAGTCACTTAATTTCTCACAGGTAGTAAGCAAACAAATGTTGTTTTCTTTAGGGTTTGGGAACACACTGTTAATCACTGGTGGGTTATTTGGAGACAGAGGCTGTTGACTGTGAATTTTTTTTTCCATCTTAAAATAGTTTTTGTTCAGCTGCTTCTTAAAACTGGTTGTCCTCAAACTCTGTTTCTAGTTAGTTCTTCCTGCATAACATCTGACATAGGGGATTATTTCCAGTAAGGTACTAATTTAAGTAGTTTCTGAATGCTTCTGATAATCTTAGTTGTTTGCATATGTTTGGACATGGTTCTGGAAGACATGATATATTGCACCAAAGGTTCAGAGTAGTTAATAATACTGACCTGGCAGACTTTTATGAATCTATTGGCGAATGGGGGAACCTAAATTCTGCTGGCAGCACACTCCAAAGTTTTGAACTTCTTGGTAGGCTTAACTGTTTTGATTTTATGCCATATTGCCTCTCTCAGAAATATTTATGTACTTTCATTGACTTCACTGATGACAATATCCAGAGTTATTGTGTACTGTAATATTAATGTTGAAGTATGCAGGATGTTCTAACCCAAAACATATGAAGTAGAATATGTGGCAAGGCCTAGTGCTTGCATGTTGCAGTGAAAGACAGCAGGATGTTAGGAAATGAATCAATAGTCAGGATGATAATGGTCAAAAAGAATGTTCATGGACCATAATTAGTAATCTTCTGGCTTTATTTTTTTGCCAACAAATGTAATGTTCTGATGAAGTTGTAGTTTAATTAACCTCAGCTTAACAGTATCCAAAAAATTATTCTGTGCAGGAATCAGTCATATCCTGTCATCTGCCTACGGTGATGTTACCATTAGTCTTGTTTGCTGTAATCTTTCTCTGCTGACTTTCTCTATGAAAATTGCATCTGGCTTTACTATGAAATTAATGAAAAACTCTGGTTTTGAGCAACTGTCCAAAGAGCTTTTTATCCTTCCAACCTGAACATTCATGTATTTACATTTAGCTCTGCAGGGAACCACTTGGAAAAAGGAATTTTCTCTTCCCCCTCTTACTTTCCTCTTTCCACTGCCTTTCCCAATGTTCTTCTTTACTTCCACCTCTCTTTCATAACCTCATCTGGATACCTATTAGCTCTCTCTTTCAATAACACTGCTCTGGCTTCCACGAAAGTGCTTTTTAATGTAGGAGATGTACTTCAGCCATAACACCAGGGTCACTTTCTGAGTAACATTTTATGGGATTGATTAAACTTTAACACCATAACTGTTGACTTTATAGGCCAAGGAAGAGACACTGAGTGCTAAACTCTGGATAATTTGTGCTTCACAATTTTTAAAAGATCAGATAGAGTTAGAATTTAATGTATTTGATAAAGCAACCCTCTATTTTTTCCAAGTGTCTCCTATTTTAAAAGACCCACAATATTTACCATGAAATTATTTCTTTAACAATAATGAAGTAAAGTTATAGTAAATAATCATATTAAAAAAAAAAAGGTGTTTAGCTCTATGGAGAGAATATGAGAAAAGATTTAATTTGCTCTCTCCTTGACTCCAAAAGTGAACACGTATTTTTTGTTATTGCTAGGAAGTGAATGAGTGGGTACTTTTAGCTGAGAGTTGACGTTGCAGAAACATGTCGTTCCTTCTCACTGCAGATTCTCTCCTTGCAGTGACTTTGGTAGGACAGAAAAAACGGTGGTTTGCTAAATTAACAGAAGACTCTCAGCTATCCTTAAATTGCTTCTTTCAGTGCACAAGGGCATTGCGGCTTAGAAATTGCTGGATGGTAGTGCATCTCACCATGTACCAAGAAGAAGGATAAGTATGAAGGAGTGCTTGATGGATGAATGTGACTGCAGATCTCAGGACAATTCCCAGGTTGGTTGCAGTCTCACAGGATTTTAAGCAGATAATCTGTAATCTCATCACCTCACCTGTCAAGTGGCTAACAGAGTACTTATCTGCCAGCCTTTGCCTATTCTTTTTTGCCTATGGGTAACTCCTCTGGCTGGAGCTGACACACTGTTCCTAATCACACTGGTATGTTTGCCCAGCAAAAGGAGAGGTGCAGTTGCGCTTTTTCATGGAGCCTGGTGAGTTAAATCCAGTGCATGACTGACCTCAGATGGGAGGACGCAGAGGTTCGGTTTCATCCTGGGTGAGCAACTTATATGCAGGTTCCCTGGAGAGTCTGGGGACACACTCAGGCTGCTAGGATGTGCAGCTTATGGGACTGGTGCTTCCCTGCACGTTTTTACTCTGCTAGAGTGAGTTAGCACAGGGATGTAGGACAATGCTGTGCAAATCTGTATTATGAGCATGAGCTTCCACTGAGGTTTCTAGGCCTCAGGTAATAAATGATAGTTACAAGCTCTTCGCAAATCCTTCAAAATATTCAGCTTGTGCCATGGTGAAGCCTAGGCATCTTCAAGGTGAGAGAGACCTTCCCGCTTGGAAAAGATGGCTTGGTGTGGCCAGTGAGTGCAGTTATGGCCTGGCATCAGCAGATTTCCTGATGAAGTCACAGTAAAATTGCCATTTTAGAAAATCAATAGCATGGTTAATTGTCTTATCCTAATGTTTCTTGGGAATGATAATTGTACAGCCTAAAAAAAAGCCAAATTTTAAAAGCCTTGTGGCTTACCATTTGAATTGAAACATTTTTAAAATGAAAACCGAATCATGCTTGTATTGTTAACTTCCAGAAAAGGGTTCACCTGAGACTCAAAGGAGTCGTGTGAAGGAGTTCTGTCTGTCCTCTGAATGTACAAGAGAACTGTTCTTCTAAGAGGGCAAATACCCTGAGACCTGCTGGGAAAAGCTGAAGAGCTTAAGGTGGATTACTGCCAAGGAAGGCCAGCCTCTCCGTGAGCCCTTCACATGATACTCTTCTGCCTGGGCCATTGCCGGTAGCACCAGCCAACATCTACTTTGATGTCCTTCTCCAGAGATGGGTGGTAGGGGGAAGGGGATAGCACTGAGTTAACGGCAGCTCTCGAGAGCTGCTCAAAACAGTTAGTTCATCAAAAGCACAATTACATTGTTGATCAGGATTGGATAAGTGGTGTGAAAGAGGTAGCCTCTGTCTCATGAGATCCCTGAAACATTCATTGCTGGAAACTGGGAGTCACACGCAGGAGAACGAATGCTCTCTCTTGATCTTATACAGTTTCCTGGGGAGTCTGTTACTTATAGCTGTTAGGTGCAGTACTGAATGGATCTTGAGTATGCTTAGTGCTTGTGGAAACCAATTCTAACTAAATTTTAACTAAAATAGTTTACTATAAGCCTTTTATATATATATATGTTTAATATATATAGTTTGATATAAACTATAGCTTAATATAAGAGCACACAAAATAAAGGTTGCTTTATTGCTTTATTTTAATTCCCAGAATTAAGTATATAAGATTTAGTAGACTTTTTTGTTTGTTCAAGTTTCTGGATTGTTTTATCCTGCCCTTTGACTGAAGAGGAAAAAAAAAAAAAAGAGGGGTATGCTTTTTTTTTTTTTTTTTTTAAGGGAGTCATCCAGTTTTTGGAATTTTTTATATGGACTTTCATGTCCATTTTGTGGACTTGGGCATATTCATAAGCCAAACCCTATATTCTTTAAGATTAACCAATACAGTCCAAGATCAGACCAAAGTAAAATCTCTATGAAAAAGCAAAGCATGTACTTTCTCTGGATTACTGTGCTTTCTCAGCAGGACCCAAAGGTTGCTATTTCTGTGCATAGGCTGAATCCAGGAAAGTTCAGATTGCTTGTGAAAACTGGGAGGGGATCTTGATCAGTGTTCCCTAGGTGGAATTTCACAAGTTGACTGTAAGGTTGCAAATGGTGGAGCCTTCACTGCTGGAAATTCAGTGTATCAGGTGCCTGCTAGCTCTGCTACTTATTTGTCATTCTCCTTCGTATGATTTTTTATTTTGTTTATGAATTTTATACTTTGCCTTCCCAACTTACCCAGAGCTTTTCCCTCTGCTTTCATTCTCTGGCTGCTTCTTATGGGGGTTTCTTTTGCGTCCTTAAAACTCATCATTCTCACCCAGCAAAGGAGTCTAGTAAAACATCGTGTCTTTTCCACACTGATGACTTGATCTGTATTTTCTCCTTAAGTTGAATTTATTTCTAGGATAATTTCTCGCTGGCTGTTACGTTCTTTCTCTGAATCCATACAGGATTTGTTACTTGCAATTCCACTTCAGTATTTTCTTTGCTCTTGAGTCTCGTGTCCTTCAGGATACCACTTAAGCTGATCGCTGAAGTCTCAAGAGGGCCTGGCAGGCAGGCAGAAAACACTGTTGCTGTTTTCTGATCTTGCCAACAGTAATATTTCTCCAGGTAAGGCCCTTGATAATTCAAGTGAGGTCAGTCAGGACCCAAGAGCCAAATGTATCCTTTCCAATGAATCAGTAGTGGGTTAGAAAGAATTTATGCAAACCATCGAAATGGTTTTATTTGTTCCCATGCTGCGGATAGGTCCCATAGTGTCACAAGTCTTTTCTTCTCTGTAGTAAACAGTAAAGTATGTAGGATCTATCAGAGATCAGCTCAAGTTTCCTTCATCCTAGATGTGGGCCTTTAATCAGCCCCCCTACTGTGCAGGAAACAGAAGAATAAAGCTAGACCCAAGCATTTTAGGTAACAACTTATCACAAGCCTGCTTGTTCCTCATTGGAGTCGCACAGCAGCACTCAGGTCCTGAGAGTCCTGCCTTTCACTTAAAGGAATATAGCTTTTATTTTACACTGTAATTAATTGCCTTCTCAGATAAAGGCACTAGACTGGGAATTTGTCTCTGACTGTGCATTTTTCTTAGAGCAAGCTGTACTTTCGGAATTACGTAGTGTAATAAAAGTCTATCTACCTGCTATGGTTATTCTGTTGAAATTAGAGCTGTTCCAGACTCAACAGCATATGTTTTGGTATCACTTAACTTTCTGAAAGATTTGAGATCCGACTCTTGGTCCAAGCCTGAATTTCTGTTTTGGGCCCTCATGTTGTAATGAGATGAATCACAGGAGAGAGAAACAAAAACCACAGAGGATTTGAACCCTAACAGAATGCTTGTCTCCATAGAAATGCTATGGAAAAAACACCTGAGCGGGTGAAGGTATGACTCTAAAAATGATCAGAAAAAAGTCTGCAGGCACTCTGAGGCAAACCTAGTAGATAAAGATAAAAGTAGCTCATGCATGGTCCAGGCTGCCTGGTGCATCTGCTGTAGTGAAGAAGCTCTTTCGTCAGTGCTGTGCGGTGTGCGTATATCTCACTGCCAGTGTCCCTTTGTAAATAATCTATCCTTAAAGGTTAAGATAAGATACTAAACGCTGTTTATTTCACCCTAAAATAAATCTGAAGCATTAGTAGCAGCTCAGAAGTGTGAATCAGGCCCACTGCAGTTTTCCACTGCCTTTGGGCCATGGAGCCTATATGATCCAGGTCCAGTTCCTAAAGATGCAGATGTGGTCCATTCTTTGTTTTAGTCACTTCTTTACCAAGGAAAAGTGACTTTCATCCATGTGAGTTTCCAAACTGTCTTAAGTCCAGGATGTGTTACCTTTGCTCACGTGAATGTTACCTCTGTTCCTAAGCAGTCCTTGTTGGTTCTTGCCAGAGCAAGGTGCTACCTGAATAGCCCAATGGTTGCTATCTACCCTGACACGAGCAGCACAGGGCACTTCAAACTCACACAGTGAGTTTTTGCACACTTCCCTGCCTCAAGCATGCTGCCAAAGCAGACATTAATCAGCTTTGCTAGGAGTTAGAATAGAAACTCACTTGTAAATTACGACCGTTACATTTCCGGCTTAAATTTCCCTACTCCTTTAAGCTAATGTTTTAAAAGACTAACCTTTCCACTCTGGCAAGAGCCATGTCTTGCCTTTATATCCATTTGGCACTGTCTCTCTTCCTTTTTTTTTTTTTTTTTTTTTTTAACTTGAAGAATTACATTATCTCTGTGAAATAACTTTCCTTCTTTAGTTGTTCAATTTGATTCAAGGATTTTTGATTAAGCGTTCAGGGGTTATGAATAAATAAGAACCAGAAGCCCAGTAATTGGTATATCATTACTCCCTAGTAGCATATTTAATCCTCAGCTTCGCTGCACCACATAACCTTTTCCTTCCTCCTCCTCAATATTGCTTACAAAAAAAGGGGGGGGGGGGAAGGCAATGTCACTGCAAGCTTCGCAAGTTACCATTAAAATGAATACTTTTTAATTTCTCTGGATGAGATGGAGCCCTGTGCTCTGGGACAATGCTGATGGATGACATTTTAATGCAGCTGAAATGTTATTTTTACTGAACCAGGGAAAACTATAAATTTTGCTTCATTGCCACTGATGGCTCTATGCATAAAACTATGGTGGCGCCCATTGCCCATGAATAATCACCTCAGCATGGCAGATGTTACTTCGCAGGGAAAGCAATTCTTATGCCGAAGAATTGTGGAAAGATTAATTGTCTACAGCTGTTTCATGGCCCACAGCAATCTTGATACATTTATGATAAGTTTAAGAGCTCACTAGAGGCAGCTCCTATTCCCTGTTGTGAGAGAGGAGCAGGGGGGGAGCTGAATGGCTTTATTTTGACACCTGGATTCATAGAATCTGTCAGCTCCATTACAGCCTTCATAGAAAGCCGGCTGTTGGCAGGTTTGGGATGATTGTGAGTGGGCTAAGATGCAGGAATTATCTAGACATAGATAAAGAAAAGGAGACTGAGAAGAATTATTCAAATTTGTGCAAATGAATTGCTTCCATTTTTCCTCCCTCTGCCAAGTGGAAATTGAACGTAACCCGCTCTGACCTTTCTCTATTAAGTGCTGCAAATTGCAGTAAATGCATAGTTCTGAGTGCCCTAATGAGACAAAGCTCTAGCAATGCCTCATTAATAACGAAAGTTTGACCTTGCTGGTCAGCCCTTCATTCGATATTGAAAAGAAATAGGAAAAAAGAAGAGATGACCTGCTGTAAATTTTGAACAATACCTTTGATTTAGTTTGTATATACTCCCAAGCAGACACTTCACAATCCTTTTTTTTCTTTCCATTTTTACTGTACAAGTCAAGAAGAGGTATTTACTTATTTCCTCTGTAAATTCATGAGGACAGTGGTGATTTGTGGCAGGGATGGACACAAA
>NW_009923223.1:21417-53077 GCF_000696875.1 Nestor notabilis
GCTTTTTTAAATGTTTTTAGTGTCCTTGTATTGATGAAAGAACATCAATACTCTCCATCCTATGCAGGTTTGTTTTCCTTTTTTCCTCAGTCTGTATCCATTATCACTGTATCTGGGTGCCAGCGTGTATCCATGCATTACTTGAAAGGAGTACTGCAAGGAAATTGTATTCTGTCCTTAAATATACAGTTGCTGGAGCAGGGAGTGCCTCTGAGAAGGTGATGGGAGATGTTTGCTCCCCAAACTGACAGACAAGCTCTCTGATTCTGGTTGCTATACTGTCCCAGCTGAGATATAATTTAAAGGGCACAATACTTCATTCACTGATGTATGCCAATAAGCCAGCCTGAACAGCTGCATTAGAAAATCCCAGACCTATGACGTGCATATTAAGGAGCAAAAGTGTTGAATGAGAGTAATAATTGAGAAACTTGACAGTTGATAAATAGATCTATATAGGTTGAATGGTTATAAACTGTGATATTCTTATGGTCAGTCTTGCTCTTAGAACTCATAATGAGTCAAATATGGCAAATGTCACAAAAATATATTGAATGATTTTTTTTCATGATGCACCTCCTTTTTTGATACTTACAGGGTCTAGCTTGAGTTTTTCTTTGTTTTTTTATTTTTTTTACATTCTTTATTTGTATATATGCTTATATATTATTTTAGTTATATAAGTAATATTTTAATATTTCAGTTATTTAAACAATATTTTATATATTATGTATCCATATTTATGTTCTATACTTATGTTCTTTGTATTATTTCAAATGTTTAAAGTCACACATTCAAGAAATTCAAATAGGCAGTGAGGCTTAGATGCTTCTGTGCTTGCTTTTGTTAGCTGTGTTAGATGGCTGCAGACAGTAAAGCGAATAGGTAAAAAGCTGAAGTCTGCTCAGAAATAGTTAATGAACCAAAATAACACCACTCAATTTGCTGGATAACTTTCAAAGAATAAGTTGGCCATCTCTGTTAGACATTTATAGTTCCTTCAGAAACTGAACCCACTGGGACAGGGGGTGGTAGGAGATGTTCAGGATGGTGCCTTTAGGAAAAATGTAAAAAAAGGGAGCTGGATAGAGGCTCTATAAGTCCTGCACTGACTCCTGCAGTGGTATCCTTAAATGAGTTTTCGGAAATTTAGCAAAACGTTGAAAACTGTGGTCAGTTTTGTAAGTAGAGCGGTGTCTCTCTTGAGGTAAAATATGCTGCCACACAGAAAAACATATTAGTTTGTGCTTTGCAAGATCAAAACATCAAATATTCAAATGTTTTGTCCACCCAGTTTTGAAAATGTTCCCTTTAGGGGCTGAGGGACGTCAGGTCTTTGTTACTGTTTTCTAGAGAAGAGTATCACAACTGTGCTTGCCATGTTCCTGTTTAGGACATACTGCTGATGTCCAGGCAGCTCACAGAGCAGTGTTAATCTTGCAGAAGATGATGAGGATGGGAGAGTGTGTTTTCCTGCTTGGTATGTTTTCCTGCTTAGTGTGGTAATTGGTACTATGGCCCACAGACACAGATATTTTTCAGTTTCCAGTGAAACTTCAGAAGAGTTTTGAAAATTTTGGTACTTCAAGGGTTACTCAGAGCGGCAGCATTGCAGATTGACAGTCAGAAATGTCAAATCTGGTCAAACCTGGTGGGGAAAAACTGAAGTTTGAAATTCTGCTTTAAGAATCTGCTGATGAGAAAAAATTCCCCGATTTTATTTTCTGATTTCAGGAAATAAAATACATGTGTTATAATTCTTTTATATATACAGAGCTGTAACCGAGAGAAGAGTTGTGCCTCTTACTGTGTTCTCGAATGCTTTGCAGCAATACCATTTATTCCATAGATGTCTCTCATATACAGTTGGTGGGCCCTATGTAAACATGTGCAGCTGGAAGCTAAGTTGCAAAGCCCTGGTTCCCAAATGGTATACTCTGCGGTCCATGAGGCCATGATTAGTCTGTGACAGGTATACAGACCTGTAATCTGCAATAATATTTATATCATCACAGATTTCTAAACAGCAATGCTGGCAGTGGAGAAAATTCGGGGGATGACAGGAATCCTCAGTCTAAAATATCTGGGAATCTTTGTAGTAAGGGAACATCAGCTGTTTGGTGAAGTTCCATAGAGGGATTTCTGTAAAGGAAGCTAGGCAGGTGCTGTATACAGTAAGATCCTGTGTAATAGGAGGTGTAAGCATATGGAATAAAGTAATTTTAAATGGATGGAATAGTTTGAGATAATTTTTTAACGTCTGATATTTCTAACTTTGCCATTCCTCTGAGATTTTACTATTATCTAGAGTAGAAAGACAGTAGCAAAATGGACACAGACATATGAGAAAAGAATCCTAAACAACAGGCATTAAAAATATCTGCTTAATGGTTTCCTTGTGTCAGCATATGCAAAGAGTGTAAGTAAGTGGTATGTACATAGCAGCATTCATCCCCAGCTTAAGAAGACTAATATTTTTAATTTCTTTTAATACGTTATACCTGAGGACAGGTAGAATTTTCTCAGTATATTAATAATTCAAAATAAATGGCTGAAATTTTACAAATGTTTCTTAAAATCAGTATTACTTGTACATTGGCTCTGACAAATACAATTTTAAACATACCTATGTCACTATAAGCAGAACAGCTTTCTTTGGATATGGAAGCCTCACACCTCTGAAAGCTTTGAATCAAATTCCCACAGTGAATATTTGTCCTTAAGACTTAAAATGTTCATTTTATATCAATATTTTCCAACAGGAACTTAAAAATGTACTGTTTCTGCAAACATTCCTCCAGAAGGAGTAATTTATTTGAACATGATGAAAACATCTCAAAAAAGGTTGCCTACACAGCTAGAAAAATTTTGAATAAAAATTCTGATGTATTTACCTGCAGGTTGTATAATACTTATTTTTTCTGTTATAAAGGCTGCTATTTGAGCCTGATTAATAAACTGTTGCCAAATTCTCCATTATTCAGGGTCAGGTTTTTAAGTGTAGCTCAAAAATTGCAAATATTTTGTAAAAGATTAATTATGTGAGAGACCTTTTTGTGCTCTAAAGTGCATGTAAATAGTACAGACAAGTCTTCTTTATAGATAATAGTAAAATGCGATAATAGTAAAAAATAGTAAAAATACAATAGTTTTTATCCAGAGAAGCAGAAAAAACACAGAAGCAGCTAAAATGATATTTGGTAGGAGCTGTCACTAAATTAAAATATGACATGTGATTTCAACTAGATTTTTTTTTTTTCTGCTATAATTAACTTTGTCTTTTGACAACTCCTTCTGAGGCATATATTAATTAAATATGGGATAATGAATAGAGACAACTAGATCACCAGGGTATAAATCAATTGAGGGGTTCTGATGATACCATAAACCACAAGAATGGAGTATGTGCAGTTAATAATAACATCAAAAGACTGTGATTGATTTGGAACTTAGCGATCCTTCCACATTCATTATTATTTTATATAAAGCATAAAAACGAGTGGTGTTTTATGCAAAGACAAGACGATTTTTCTCCCCCGGGTTCCTTGATAATGGAGAAATTGTCACTGTTCACAGCTAAAGAAAAAGGCCATGCCTATTATGTGGAGGGAGATGGCAGAAGAGCCTTGTGTGGTCACAGAGAAGCCTGGGACTAAAAATGGTTTTACTCTAATTCTTTGTACACCTTCTATAGAGAATGTGAGGCCAAGTTTTCTGTTGTTTAAAATGCTGCTGCTGGTTGCAATCCACTGTCATTTTACCAATTGATTATTTTATTTTTTTTTGTTTGTTTGTTTTAGCCTCAGGTTATGCCCATTTGCCAGATTCTGTTCTGTGGAGTCTAAGACTTTTTCCCTGTAAGTGACCTCAGATTTTATTTTCCCACAAAAATAAACCCATACACTTAAGAATGTTTAAAGTGTATAAAGGGTAATAACCATTACTTATCAATGGTAACATTAAGGCCAAACTAGTGGATTTTCCCTGTAGTTGTGCCTCTTGCACAGTAAATCTGAATTGAAATGTGCTCTCTCTATATGACAGTAGTTGTTTTAGAAAACTGCATGAGGATAAATGTGTTTGTGTGTGTATACAAATACATGCACACACACATACATATATAAAATTGAACTTTTGTAAAATGACTTTGAGCACAGTGTGCCTCTGGGTTCTGCTACGCACAATCCATGTGGTATAACCCAAAGGTTATTCCCCCAGACAGAACATGAGATGTTTGGGTTCCTAATTCAGAATGTTCGATGGGAGAAGTCTTCAGGCAGAAAGATGAACTCACACTCATCTGTGCTGTGATGCTGTCAGAAGTGCATGTGGAAAGGTTTTTAGCAGATAAATATGGCCATTGATCAAAGTCTGGTTACTATTTCTTTATTTCTTAATAAACCTTGCCAATGTGGTCAGGTGTTTCTCAGCTATGCAACACTTTTTGTTAAACAAAGAACAAGAAGACGGCTCTGTAATTGTATACATGACACAATAGTGAAATGTGACTTTGCCTGTGTGATCAGATACAGCATTTAAGAATGAAGAGTCAAGTTTGAATTTGTTGGTTAACCCAGCTATCATCACCAACTATAACTAAATGCATTAATTTAGACTCTGTCCCCTGCTACCCAGCTGCTTTCCCCAGGCCACCCTGCAGAACTTTCTCGCAGCTCTAGCATTTATTCTTTGATGGTAACTTTTGAAGTTATGGATATTGAAAAGAAAGACCCTATAATCCTGGAGGGGATAAGAACCCTGGAAATGGCTGGCTTTGCATTCTGGCACTTGCTGCTCTGCTAAACATTGCTGGCACCTGAAAATGTGCTGTGGGGTTTTTTTGAGGGTAGAGCCAGAGTGTTAAGGAGCTGCTTTGGACACTGGAAGGAAAACTGGGGTGGTGCAGATATGAGATAGTATACCAGCTCCAAGCCCTTGTGGCTCGGAAGCCAGGAGGCAGCCACTGCATGCTCTAGCACAGCCTTGCCTGCACAGGGAGCAGCAGGCTCCTCAAGGAGGTAAATCCCAATACGTGCAATAAGCTCTGAGAAAGGTGTTTCCAAAGCTGGAAATGAATAGGAAGTAGAGAAGGACTGTCAAACGTGCAGCACTGTTTATCCAATATAGAGGGAGGATCAAAGGCTCATGGGACATTTTGGTTTATCTTGGCTGCCTTGCACTCTAGCTACATTTTAAAACCAAGTTCATTCATATTTATGTTGCAGTTCTAATTGTGTGCACATATAATACAACATAACTGGTTGCTTCAGGAGCTTCTCTTTCCATGTAATCTGCTTTGAGTCCTAAAAGGAACCTGTAGATGGCTTGGGCTCACAATCTTTTTATATCAGCTTAAGCTTCCAAACACTTGGGCAGACACAGCCATCAGTGATTTTAAGAAATATCTTTCTGTCCATCTAAAATGTAAATTTGCTGCTAAGGGCACTGCGTTTAAGTAAATCACATTTTAAACATCAGATGCATTTTATTTGCTGAGGCTTTGGGCACATTTTAATACTGCACTGCTAGCATTTTAAGTGTATTTTTGTGAGGCCTCTAGAGCGCTGTTGCGGATAGGCACCATATAAATAACATTTATTGTTATTATCATTGTATGTCGTATTCACTCTGTTTTGCTACCATTAATAAACCATTCATGCAATGTTGTTGTAATGTATAATATTAGCAGCAGCCTCCTCTGGGAGACATATAACTGGGTACTTAATATTCTAGCTGTTTCCTGGGCCATCTCTCCACAGGCACAGACGCTACAGTGTGTTCAAAGTTCAATATAAAAAAAATGGGCTGGCTGTGCAAAGATCACAGCATCTTACAACATGCCTTGCAGTAACTCACACCATGGCAATTGCTGTCAAAATTCTGCTACTCTAGATGATAGTAAATTAATGAAATTGCCTGTAATTTTGGGAATGCGATTTTGCTCTTTTTAAATTTGTCACTGCTCAAAAAAGGAAAAAGAAAAAGCATTCACTAAATTCATCCCCTCCCCCCTCAGCCTTCCAGGTAAGGCAGTTACTCTGCAGCCCTTGTGGGGGACTGCCTAAATTAGGGAAAAGACCGGCGCTAAGGAAAAGCAAACTATGAGTCCCAAAGTTGTTTGAGTGCTGTATTAATTTGTGCTGAGAATCTGAGCCTTATGAATATCCTTCTTAATGGCTTGCAAAGCAAAAGCACTGTGATGTTTTCTCTTAACAGTATACAAAACCCACCCATGCTTAAAATTGCACTACTAAAAAACACAAGACCAAACAAAATTTTTTGGATAATGATGATGATGCTAATATGGAAGAAAAAAGTGTGTAGGTTGTGAAAGCACTGTTGGATTAGTGGGTGGCTTTGTCAGCTATGGAGGAAGGATGGGGGAAGCATCTCCGTTGCCAGGCATCCACACCACATAGCCACCCCAATCAGCTCACAAGGAAGGGCACTGCTGGCCAGGTGGGCCTGGGGCAGGCAAGGGAGGCTGCTGTCAGCGCTTGGCTCCTAAAGCCAGTCCTGGCTGAACCCTCTTATCTGGCCAGTCTCCATGGGCTTTCTTCCTTTAGTATTGTACACCTTTTTTGTGTTACCGTTTTTCCTCTTGGATCCTGTCTTTCAATAGTCCTGCCTTTGTTTTTGTGATGTATTCACCTTTCCTATCCCTCTGCGGATTTTCTCATAGGTCTTCCTAGCCACCTTGAGTCATGGTGATGAAGCTGGGACATATCAGAGCTGGCCTGGGGAGAAGAGGGAGCTCATGCCAGGCAGCCTCAGCACCAACAAGTGTCCAGGTAAGAACACAGACCTATGGCTCCATCTCTTTTTAGCTCTAGACACATTTTTCTTTCCTTGTTGCCTGTGCCTTTACCTTTTTCCCCTCTGGAAAATAAAACCTTGCTGACATCAGTCACCAATAACACACAAAAAAGCCTCTCTGGGACTGACTGTTCCATCTCTTTGAAGGTAAGCTGTTATCTTTTCTGTCTAAGGATGAGATCATCATCTTAGTCTGTGTTAGGCCATGTAAAAGTCCTCTCTGCCTTGCATAGCCCAGGAGAAATGTTTTCTTGCCTTTTATTGGTGGGAAACTGCATTTCAGGAAAGGTTGACTAGCAAGTTTTCAACCTGCACACAGGACAGGACTGCAGGAGAGTAGGAAGCATATCCTTCTCAAGGTCTAGTCCACTGCCCTCTTACACAGACAATGCAATCTGTGGAGGAATCTGAGTAACAGCCATATAGTAAAACTGCCATCTGAGACTGAAAGGATTAAACATGATGAAATGATGTTGTAAATGTGCTTCATGGTTTTCTTAAATTTTTTTCACTGTGAGACTGCTACTGATAGGCACCTGCCTCTTGAAGACATGACTAACCAGTGAACTACGATTTCCTGCCATAGCTTCAGCTGAGTGCAGTCGTGTCACCTCATGAAATGTTTGCAGCCAGACAACGATGCCATTTGGACCATTAATCAGCAGAGCAGTGAAAGTCTTTGGGGTTAATGCTATGTATGTTCCCTAAATGTTCCTGCAAATTTGCTAAAAAAACCCCTAGAAAAATTAGTTTTAAAAAGAAGAGACTTAAACAAATTAAAATAGAGGATAAAGCCTGAATTATATTCAAGATATAATTAAGTTCCAAAAGTAGTCCCAGGTTTCTTCTTAAAGATTATACAAGAGAGGAATGCAAGATTTGAAGGATCATAGACATCACTGTGGCAGCTCCTCAAACTGGCAACCATTTAATAGATGTGATGTCCAGAAAGACCCAAAAGAAACTGTAGTCTCTGGTTGCCTAGTGTGTTGCATAGATACTAAACCAGATTGTATCTCATGATGATAGAATTCTTTTAAACAGTGTCCATCTAAAGACTTGGCCCTGATCAAGGCTGGAGGACTAGTACCAGTGTGTTTCACTTGGATTTCTGTAGTTCGGTCATGCATTGAATGCAGCCTGTTGTTCGTCCTTGGTAGCTGTGTAATCAGTTGACGGGAGCCTAAGAGTATTAAAGAGGAGCAGAATATGGTAAAGCATGAGGAAAGGTGATCCAGCCGGAGTTAATCTGTAATTTAGGTATTCCCATGTACATAATAATAATACTTCAGTACACCAGTCAGGAGGGCTGTGCATATCTCATTCTTCAGTGGAGCTTCACCAGTTCAGTCATGTATTTTATTGTGAAAGTTAACAGTGCCCCACTCATGACTGCACATATGTGGTGCAGTAAATAAACATTTGTTTTCCCCAGAGAGTGTCTGTGTGTCAGATGTGCCAGCATGGAGTGGAGGTGCTGTGCTGGTGTTATGGGTCAGGTGTGTAGTATCATATTTATTCCAAAGGAAGACAGGAAATGTTACAATATTGGAATAAGTCTGCTGGAATATCACAAGCAGTCAGGGTGATGCTCTCTCCCACTGAACTAAACATGGGAAGAGAGACATCGTATATTCCTCTTCAGCATTTGTGCACTGACTGCTGCCTCCTTTCAGACCCTCACTGACCCAGACTGTCACCTGTAGAAATCCCAGGGTAGTGTGTAGGCTTCACATTGTTCTTTGTGTTTATTACTTTATTTCAGCCCTTTCTCTTTCAATTTTGGGATTGACATGTGGCTCTGGTGGTGATGTGCAGTGTCATAAATAGACACTCTGAGTGCAGTTAGTAGCCTGGGAAATCAGGGAGTGAGCTGTTGCCCTTCTGCTCCTCCTTCCTTTGCACTAGGTTGTAAAGCTCAGAAAAAATGGTGTGGGACCTAAGAAGTAAAATTATTTATGTATTTCATTATGTGTAAGAATATTATATATGATCTAGGGTTGTTTTCTTTTAAAATCCTTAAGAAGAGTATCTAAATGGTAGCATTTCATCAACATCTGTTTTAGAGCTTTACACAAAATGTTTGCAGGGTGAAGCTGGCTCCCTGAAAAAAATACAGGGTTCTGATGAAAGCCCTTCCTGAAAGCCCTTCAGTGGACATGGAAGTTTCTGGGACTCTTCACTGGCCCTTTCGGCAGCTGTGAGCTAATTACTCGTTTGGCCTTCACCAGGAACTGGGACATGCATTGTCCCGGGAGTGGGGAAAAATGTAATGTGGGTTGGGCAGCTGGAGGAAGATAGAGGGTGGGGAGAAAAGAGTAGTGAAAGCAGCTCATCAAAGTCCTCTCTTGGCTGCTACCTGTTGATAGTGAAGAGAAGATGAATCACCAGCTTATGTCTGTGACAGGTTTTCCCGAGATGAGAAAAAAGGCGTCCAGTAAATGCATGCAGCCTTCTCCCATCATCCCTTTAATAACCTGTAATATTGTAGCAGGATATTTTTGTCACACCGAATCTGATTGATGGTCTTGGCTATAAGACATTACAAGTGTAGAGTAAATTGACCGAACACCTAAACATACAAATTATTAAAAGGAGGGGGGAGCGGGTTTGGGCCTCCTGGGGAAAGCAAGCAGGCTTTAGTTAAGATGATCCCATTTCCAAGTGCAATTTATAGTCTATTGACTTGCAGCAGTGTCTTTTCAGATGTGAGGAAATTGTCATACATTGCAAATGAGAAGCTGTTTTGACATCAGGATCGCAGAGAGTGCCAGGAAGAAATGATATCAATGCCTGGTCTGTTAAGGTTAAATGAAGTTGCATTGTTGCCAAGAGATAGGCATTCATTTCCTTTTCTTCCCTGCCTGTCCCTGTGTACAATTACTGTGATTAGGATGAGTAACAATGTGCTTCTGACACCCATTGTATTGACAGCTCGCCTAGTTTTTTCCGCTCAAGTGGCACTAGTCATTACTTAAACACTTGGGTATTTTGACAGGGAAGATCCATGCCTGCCAGTCAAGTGTATCAATGACAAGTCGGCCTTAGCCCCTGGACACGTACTGCTGAATTAAAGCAGTCAAAGCCATTGCTGCTGGAATATGACGAACCTTTTAAGAAACAGGGCCCTGGCAGGCCCATAGGTGCACTGATGCACTTGCTTCCGTCTTCCTGCCTTCTCCATGTATTGCTGCTGTTCCTGCACTTGTTTTTAAACGTGTACATTGTGGTCTTTTGCAGGAAAAATTGCAAAGTAAATTACTATAGAGGGGAAAGGAGCTGAAATGGTTGTGGGCTTTTACACTGGGGTTAGTTTTAATTCGGACTGTCCTGGAAAATAGCATCAGTTAGCATGGGATCTGTCAGCCTAAGGGTTGAACAGGCGAGTGAAAGGGAATGTGCCTTGATGTGTGTTACCACTATGGCAGTCTTAGCGTTAGTGGCTGTTGTTTACTTCCCACAGGCTGCATTTTAAGTGCTATAGTACTTGGACCCACTCTTGAGGAAATAACAGTGGAAACCAGCTGCATTTCATCTGACTGCCACACGGCTCACATCATGCTAGCGGTGTACTACTAGTAGTAGCAAGCAGGCCTTAACTGAGCACTGAGGGCTACTTACTTGTCCAGCACTGTGTCCCTTTACTAGAAAGGGGAAATCTTGCATATCTAGGTACTGTCAAAGAAATGATAATGTGGGCTCATTTGAGTAGAGGGATGTATATGTGAGACCAGAAGGCAGCCAGCTGGCTCTTGACAGCACTTTGTGAGAAATCCAACAACTTGCAGGCTGATGTCACACTTAGCACTTTTCCTTTTCCTTTGGTTTGGCAGACAGTTTTAAGTTCTCTCTCTCTCTTTTTTTTTTTTTTTTGCTGTTAGGAGGCTTTAATAATTTGGGTTCAGTTTGGAGAAGAACTTGGGAGGAATAAAAAATAGCTTTGTGCAGAAGGATTCCGAAAATTGAAAAATATTTGTGCTGAAAGTGAGAGGATGAAGAGGAAAAACTAACATACACAGAAGAAAAAAAAAAAAAGTACCAGCTTTGAGTTTTTACCAGGTCTCATTCCAATGTCTTTGAATACTTGAATAAGTGCTGGGGGCACATGCAGTTGCTTAAGTATCATTGTGCTTTCAAAGACCTTCTAGGACTTCGCAAATGTCCTTGTTTATGTGAATAAATGAGGGTGTGCACGCTCACATGAAGAATTCGACAGGTTATTCTCAGAGGTTCTAAACTAGTACTCTGCAATGCTGCTGGATTTTAATAATCTGCTCCCTGCCCTCCTCCCCCCTCCCTGTGCTAGATGGTAATAATAAAGAAAATGGTTTGCAGATTTCTATTGGAATCAGAAAGGAGTCCAAGCTTTACTGGAAAATCAATTATGTAGTAGGCGAAGTACCCCATAATGTTCAGCAAAAAAATATGCTAACATCCAGGTCAGTACATTGGAAAACACATTTATCATGATTTCCATGATAGCCTCAGCCTAGTGCGTCACAAGAGCAACCTCTGAACCTTCTTGAACCAAATAGTCAAATGGACAGCTCTGCCTACTTAGCATTTTAAAAATTTGCTTCTCTGAGTGTTGAACTGGAAGCCTTACAAAATGGCTCTAAAAAGGGCTTCGTATGGGTCCCCAGACTTCTTTTGCCAGTGATTTGCGTCAGGAAACATTAACTATTTAATATAACCAGACGTACAGAGCATTAAATGCATGTAGTATCAGATTACAGCTTCTGGCAGTCACATAGGTTTCCTTTAAATGCTTTCTTCTTTTCTCGGCTTGTTATTTCACATTTCTATTACAGATTATCATGGAGAAGCTAGTTATGGTCTCAGCAGTGTTGTGCTGGGTGCTATACAAATACAAGGCTAGAGACTGTTAGAGACAGTCCATTCACTGAGCTATTTACAACCCAGAAAGTATGTGTGTAGACTTGAGCAAGTGGTTGTGTGGTGGCTGTGTGAGAAAACTGGCTGGATGTCAATCAAAACTAATCTTACCTTTGCCCTTCTGGCACTTCTAAGAGCTAACAGCTCTGCTGCATCCTTGGGACTTGGAATGCAAAGCAAATTTCCACGCGAAAAAACAGCTAAGCTCCCGTGGAGCTGTCCATGAGGAAGATATATCACAACATGTAATATGGTGCACAGAACAGGTTAAATACCCGAGGTTACCTCCTCCGGTGAAACAAACCTCTGCAGTCCTCTTCCTCTGAAGTGACTGGGCGTTTTACCTAGCTGCCTGTGTCCCATGGTGTATCCAGTCATCCTGATGTGTATCCATTTCCCACTTGTCTTTTTCTGCATAGGTTGTAAGCAGAAATTCTTTGCTAATTATAAAGCTATAACTGCTGTACAGTTTCCAGCAGAATATTTGAAATAAACAAGGGGAGCATCTGGAACCCAAATTTGAATAGCTTGTTCTCTCACCTTTAAGATAAAGTATTAGCATTGTTAGGCCTTGCTCGACTTTATTCATGGTGTTATTCCTCTATACAAAACAGTCACAGTACTGGGACACAGGTGCACCTTCACTAAAAAAGGCAGAGAATTACCCCTTTTTGCTGCCATGATTTCTACCCCAGAGACATTCCTAAACTGACCATAGAAACTGTAGAAAAACAGGGCAGAAGAAACCATTGAAAGCAATCTTGCACATTCCTTTGTCCCAAGCAGGCTCAGTGATACTTCCGTCATCAGTCACTGGAACAGGCTTCTGGACAATGCTCTTAGTCATATGCTTTAGGTTTAAGTAGTCCTGTAAGGAGCAGGGAATTGGACTCAATGTTCCTTATGGATCCCTTCCAACTCAAGATATTCTGTGATTCCCAACAGGTGTCTGCTAAGTCAGAGTTTAAAGATATCCCTTTCTGGAGGTTTCCCAGCCTGTCCAGGCAACCTGTTGGAGGGCTTCATCATCCTTCCCATTAGAAAGCTTTTTCATGTCTAACCTTTTTTCCCTGCAGTTTATGACCATTCTTTCTTGGCTTATCCACTGTGAATATGGAGGAAGAAGTTGTTCTTGTTTGCAGCAATATTTTAAGGCATTTTCTGACTCCTAGTTCCCACATCCAATTTAGCCTCCTCAGGCTGAACAACCCTGACTCTCTTGCAGTTGATGGCTTTCTCTCTATCATTTCCCTATATGTCTCATGAGGCTTATTGATTCATCCATGTGATACTTTTTTGCAATGATAACATTGGTTTGATAGTACATTTTTAATCCACTTTTAATGATGTTTAAACATGCAGAGGATATAGTGTATCTGTTTCCATAGTCAGAAAAAACCAGTCTTGCCAGTTTTAAATGAAGAACAGAGTTTACCACAGCCTCATCAATGCACTGATATCTTTGGTTAATGGAATCTTGTGACTTTTTTATCACTGATAGAGACAGAGTATGCATGGATGAAAGGAGAATGCCCCAAATCTCCTCTTCCTAATTCTCATCTTTAGAATGTTCTGTAGCTAGAGGAAAAAAAGAGATTTGATGGAAATCAATACATTTTTATTTTACTTGTGACCTAGTATGGACTATTTCCTGTTCTGGCAGTGAAAGAAAACAGCATCAGTTCTAAAAAGACAATCTACTTAGAATGAAGTTGTAATGAATTTTAGTGCATGTGGGGAATGGTGTTATTAAAATGGTGCCACTGCTGGTATTTCTCTTGGACAGATGAGGTGGTTAATACACTTAGCCAAAATTGTGCCTAAGGCTTATCATACTCAGGGGAAAATGGGAACAGAAAAGTCCACCTATCTTTGCTTCTTGCTTTTCAGTAAAAAGATGATGATCTCTGTTCAAAATCTATTTTAAATGTTGGAAGAAACAACTGCATAGCACTTTGTGTTGGTGTGAGATGCCTGGAAGGTGACACTCTTAATGCGCTTGCCATAAGACAAGCTAATCATGGGTGAAAGGGGATCAGACTCATAAAATACGCTATATTTTCTTGATACTTAGTAAGAACACAGCAATAAGGAACAGCCTCAAGCTTATAGTCTAAGCTTATTTAAGGATATCCTTCACCATGCTTGAAGCTTGAGGGGAAAGCTGAGCAACAGGAATGGATGAGAAATCTGGGTGGACTCTTCAGTGTGACAGTGTTAAGTTTTGTGGGAGAAGTGCAGAGATGTTGTCTTGTGGAAGATGAACTGTGGAGGTGATGCTACTAGGACCTATTATGAAATTGATACATTTTTAATCTTGCAGCTTCTCATAGGGAGCTCATTTTTTGTCTATGTTGTAGCACACTGCCCTTCAAATCTATCCAGACAGATTTTGGCATCTTTTACTCCAAAATGTTATAATCATATTGATTTGGTTGCTGACATACTAAGCCCTGCCAAAAACTAGGAAAGAGCTGTGTTCATTGCTCTCTTTTATATGACTGTATAAAATGTGATTTTTTTTCCAGCTCATATATTGAGCTGAGACTTGAATCCTTCCCTGATGGCCTGAAGGGAGAATGGATAAATAATTTTTTTTATAGTCAAGTTAAGTATCAGACAGGTCTTTAGATTCTGCAGCCACCTCTGGCTGATAGAGTTATTTCCCGGACAGCCAGTAAACAAAGCTGCCTGGCAGCACCCAAGAGACATGAGCACTTTTAAGCATTCTTTACATGTGTAGGAAAAAGCTCGTCTGTAGCAGTCAACAGTCTTGGGGGAAATGCTAAACATGGAGGTCTTCATTACTTTTCAATTAAGCAGCAAGCTCATGGATTACAAGAAACCTTGATGGAGAAGGTGAGCTCTGAACGTAGCTCTTAGGGATCACACTGGGGAGGGTTTATCCCTAGACCAGTACATGTTTTGGGAAAGGATACTAAAGTTGTGATCTGGAAGGTGCAGGATGGCGAGAAACACATAAAGAATTAGTTTTACCTGACATTCTGCTGACTGAGAGGACCAGGAGAAGCAGGCAAACCAAACCCCAGCATTGCTGGTTGTTGTGATTTCTCATTTGCTATGAAAAAGTCAATATTTCTTTGTGCTTGTGGTCCTATTAACTCATGTTCTACTCCTATCTTCAGGTTTCTTAGTATCCAGTATGATTTCATGGTTTTTAGAAATCTTTCAGCTTCCCATTCTCCTTGAAGACCAATTCCTTCAGGAATGTGTGACATTACAGTGGCAAGATTTCCAGAAACAAGGCTGGATCCCCAAAGAGCTGTGGGGTGCCTCCCAATAAAGCTTATAAGTATGCACCACAGCAAGAATATAGTGGCATCTCATAGAAAGTGCTGAGAGTAGTATATTCAGGCTGTTCTAACCACTGCTGAGCTGTTACCAGACCTGGTAACTTCATGGAAGCCAATCTGACTACTTTTTTTGTAAGACAGTATTACAACAGTTTGGGAAAGAGGAAACTGGGTCATGCAGCTGGATGCCTGTGCCTTCCCAGCAAGATAGAGGGCGTGTTGAATAGAATAGCGGAGTTGTACACTGTGCTGAGGTGGTTTGTAATAGCCACAGGGGCAAGATCAACAGCATCATTGTCCTGGTTTGTTCTAGCATGATTCCTCTAGCTTGTAGGTGTTACTGGAATAAGGGTTTGTATTATCTCCTTCAGTTTGCAGTAGCCTGTTAAGACAATGCTGTAGCATGTGTTTGGAATGAGACTGCTGCCTTTCCTGGACCACTGGTGAAGTTTGTCCTGCAGGTTTTGTGAAAGGTTACTCTACATAAACTGAAAAAGGGCAAAATGAAGTAAATGGAGAACATATTTAGTATATTTGCTAAGTGTCGGAAGGGGATGATCTTTGAAAGATGTATGTGTGGTATGGAAGAATTGCAGAGGGGCAAATAGGGAAAAGTAAGAACACAAGAAACTACCAGTTCAGTTGCTTGAATTTCCAGATAACGTTCTCTATGTAATAGAAAAAAGCTTACATTGACTTCATTGACCATGCAAAACTAAATGCCTTAAAGGTTAAGGGACAACTATTAAAAATGTGAGGTATCTTCAATTTATATTTCAGAACTTTATACCCATTATAAAAACGAAGGTGTTTTATAATTATGCCAACAACAATTAATTAACTTAACATCAAGAACTCCAGAATGATTGAATTAGCAGTAAAATCATAAGGCTCCAGTTCGTCTTAGAGTTTTAGCAAATAATTTATCATCCAGTAAATGCTTAGGCTTAATCACATGTTTTAAGAGTCACTATTTTTCCTCTCTTCATTTACATGAGTTTCAGCCCAGTCTTGCGGTCCAAGCTGAGCTGCCATCTCCTGTGCAGACCTCTGCTGATTTCAGCAAAGCTCTGCTGGAGACTCAGAATTAGCTTGGGGGAACCTCGTTTCAAAATGAGCCTAAAAGGGGAACCCCCCCCACATTTGTTTCTATCTTACAGGCTTTGTGCAATGCAATGCACAATAAAATGATCCCGACACTGATGGCCCTATGCTTGCCACTGGGGTTGCTGGCACCTAGTACTTAGATCAAGTGTGTGAAACATGGCATTAATGTCATTGGGCAGCTTCTGCTCAAATATAGGCAGGAAAGCCAGAATACACATAGTGAATTTTTCTGTTGGATCCTTCTGCTTTTCATTTTTTCAGCTCCCTGACATCAACCACAGTGCAAAATTGCCTTGTAATGCAAATGGGCTCACCATTTCCACCAGTGCAGTGGTGGAAACTACTCTAGCATTATATCACCTCCAAATGAAAGTGGTTTGATCCCTCCACCTCCTCCCCTGCTCCCTGCTTTCTGTAACTGCGGTTCTTTGGGTGTAGAAGTCATTTAGGTGGAACAAGCAGTTCCTTTAACAGGGAGCTGATAAAGTCTGACTCTGTGGGTCTCTCAAGAATGTGCTTGTGTGTGGAGTCTCTGAAAGGATTCCAAGATCATTTGCGTCCCTTATGGTGAGTTCATGTTGCAGCTTTGATCTCTATGGGGCACTGACAGAGGTACTCTCTCTCTTTCTCTCTCCTCTCTGCTCATCCATTTTCTAAGGCTTTGGGAATTCTGTATCATGGAGAGCTCTGTTTGCCCATTGGACTTGGTCCGAATGTGTTCTTGGGTTGAAAAATTATTGGAGAGAGACATTAAGAAAGACAGATAACATGACTGCAAATTTTGTTTCTTCAGGAAACAAGCTAATTAACAGTTGTAACAAAAATAATATTTCTAGAGACACCCCCACCCCCTGTGTATAGTACAAGCTTTAATACAAGAAAGAATCTGGCTCAAAATCAGTAGTGTGGTAATCACACTTTAAAAAAATTAAATATTAGTATTTTTTTAAATTTAAGTGCAGAATGCAAAGCTACATCCCAGTATATCCTTTTTTGTTCTAGGATTTGTACACTAACTTCAGATACAATTTACATGTTGATAAATGAGGGACAAGCTTTTCCTTTAACTCTACAAAAGATTTTGTATCTCAGCATCAGGACCCTGCCATTCTTAGTCCCAGGTAAAGTTCTTATTCACTAAATCAGACATGTAGTTTAATTCATCTGGAGTAGGAAATATAGAGCTTATTACTGCTCAAACCAGTTGTATGCTGACTGGGTAATATTTCATAGCTGGTTTGTTTCTTGTGTTGGCTTTTAAAGCTATTCAGGACAATGGAAAATCAGGATCAGATTGATTACTTAGGCAACTTTTGGTAAAACTTCTAAAGATGAAATCTAAATTCTCATTAGCACAAGGCATCTTTGCTACTTCCAGATCAGTTTGAAGAATGATTTTTGTAAATATGTAGGGTCAAATTCTGCTCTCTTCACTCATGTCGTTCCCACTTCCTTTCATTTTCTGTAGTCCTTCTTAAAATAAATATGCTGAACTTGAACTTCTGTCTGCACAGCCAACACAAATTTTCACAATGAAAAGCTTCTGTCAAGTTCACAGGATATCTTCTGCTGATTAGCTTTGTTAACAGGGACTTAGTGCTCTTGCTTTCTTAGTTTTGGAGGAGTTAAAAGATCTTCATTCCAAAACAGACCATGAGATAAAAATAAGTAGCAGAAGCACTGTTATTAGTGTCTGTCTTTTTATTATGGTGGCCCCTTCCAGGAGAGAAATAAAACCAGAGCAATTGAACCAAATAGCTTGGATGGCAACAAAGGAGACATCTGAAATTTTGAATGACTTAATTGAGAAAAGTCGTGGCACAGAAGGACATGCAAAAAACGGGCATGACGCATGGCTGTTGGGTTTACATCATCTTTCCTATGGAAGAACCTAAATAGTACTTATCATCAACAGTGACCGAAGGAGAGAGGTAGTGCTCATTCTCATCTTGACATTAAGATCAATCTGTCCCAAGAACAGAAGGCCAGATTGTTTACGGCCTTTACTGTAAGAGAAAGGGAGGGGCCATCCCTTTATGAGGAACAAGGGCTCTTTACTTGTTTACCAGTTTTTCTCACTTACACTGGTATAAATCTGTTGAATCATGTCCTAGAAGTGAAAAGAGAAGTTTAGCTCCTTGCACTTGCAAGTTTTATATGCTGCAGTCTATTTACTCCGCATTTAGACTGCCTGTTCCCCTTTGATGGCACTGCGAGTAGACATCTGGTATTAAGTCAAATGTATTGCCTTCAGTTCAATGTATTATTTCAGAAGAGGTTACCTGATTGTTGAATAGCTATTCAGTGACAGCAGAGGTATGGATAGCTGGAGACACTTGTTGAGGAAACAATCAGTATGGGTAAGGAGGGATTTCTGAAAAGCCTGCACAGGACATCCTGGAAGGTTGGCAAGTTTCTAGTTTCCACTGGTTGGGAACCAGTTGTATTTTCAGAATTGAGTTCAGGGTGCAGTCCATAACAGCATCTTTTGCTGTTACTGTTGCTGAAACTTAGTGAGGAAGCTCAACTAGATGAAAAGAACAAACTAACAAAGAGTCTAGCCTGTTCCAGGATCTAGAGAAAAAGGATTTTACAGAAGGGTAAAGATCTTAACAATGGGTATGATTCTGTGTACAGGGGGGCACAAGCAAGAGACATTTAAAGCATCATGGGGCCTAGGCCATGTCCCTACATGGAACTTCATCCTTAAAGTGTGACTTTCTGGTGGCCCTACGCCCTAGATGTAGAGAAAGCAAAGTGGCAAGTCGATGTATTCAATAGACAAGTGACATCTATCTTTCAGGCAGCACTGGCCAACTGAGGTCATGCAGTACATTTTGAAATAGTTGAAAAGTGTTCTGTGCTTTTCCCATCTCTCTATTTCCCAAAGGTTCAAAATTATCAGCTTCTGAACAACAGGAAATATGGGAGGTTGCAGTGCTGTGGACACAGGTGTGCAGACTGGAACTACTCAGATGAGCATGCAGCTTAGTGCCTGGGCAAGTGTTATCCTCATTCATCTGCTGAAAATCAACTTTGGGTACCCAGTAAGAGCAGTATTTGCGTTCCTGGATGTAGCAGGCTTAAGCAGCCTTTGGAATAGGCAGCACATGACACTGATGATTATTTTAATTTCAGGAAAAGAATGACTATGGTGCCTAAAAAGTTTTGGTTTGCTTTTTAAAGAGGGGTGTGTGTGTGTTGTGGGGGAAAAGCTCCCTATTGAAAACTAGAAGGAAGTGGCTGTTTTTCTCTAGGTGTTTGAGCTGACTGACAGCCCCCTGTCTGAACTTACTAGTGATTTGCCGTTTCATTAGCTGCCAGGTTTTCAATTTCTGCCTCTTGGAAGTTACACCGCTTTGAACAAGTCCCCACAGTAATTGAATTTGCCACAGAAATAGAACACTGGAAAATTTCATTTTCTTCCCCGCATGAAGGCAAGCAGGCAGACACATATTCCATTACTACCCTTCTGCCTCCTCCTGCCCCCTTCCTCCCACCCAGTGCAGCAACACACTTGCTGGTGGCCCCCACCATCCGTACACAGAGTCACAAAAAAGACCTCCTTTTGAATTGGCTCTGAGTGCATCAGCCTGTCGCTTTGTAATTTTCTCCTAAATGCCTTCCACAAATAATGGTTTTCAAAATGAGCATTAACAGGCTTGATTACATGAAATTGTCCTTTTAATTTACACCAGGATTCTATTGATCACAGAAGTGCAGATTAAAGTGTTCAATGAAGCCCATGATGAGGTATTAACCAGCTAAGGGTCCTCCAGGGGCCGCCAGGGACGGCCAGGAATATGCTAGAAGTGTACAGTTATTTCCCCATAATGAAGTGGCACTATGCGAAGGCATGAATCGCTGGCAGGAAGAATAGATCGGAGATGATGAGCTCTTCAAAGTCATTTCTCGCTCACTCATTCAGCCTCATGCCCAGATCCTCTTGCGATTCTTCTGCATTACTTGTCATGAAATGCCAGGATTTACTTAGCCAGCTGATGCAATTTTTATGACCTTATTGCTTTTTCACCATGGTAATAGTTTTGAATCAATTTATCAATCCAGCGGTGCCATCAGACATATTGCCCTGAAGATCAAGTCCAGGTCATTCCATCAATTCACTGCGGTTTACGAAGATAGAGAAAAAAGCCAGGCCGTGTGGGCTATCAACTTCAAATGGCTTAGTAAACATGCTGCTGCTACTTTAACTGCTTCAGTTCTGACTCTAGACCTTTGTGCTTATAAAATTCAACCACTACGCTTTCCTCCTCTCCCTGCATTTTAATTTCAAACATATTAGCTGTGCTACAAATAATCTAGGGAAGAACTGACAGGGGACTATATGAGGATTTCAAACTTGCCATGAAAGCCTGGGGTAAAAAAGAAGGTTTTTAATACATTTTTCATTATTCCATTTCTAGCTTTGTTAGTTTGCCTGCTGCTTTCTGTGCATTTTCAAGGAACGGCAACATCCTGTGTAAATGATGCAGAAAGAAAAGGAGCAGGAGCATGCAGAAGGAAAGCATAGCTGCAGGAGCAGATAGCTAGATGCTGAGGTTTTCCCTATTACAAGTCTTGGTCACAATGTCCAGAAGACATTTTCATTTGATGGAAGTTCGATAGACTAGAACCTACATTGCATGCTACAGAAATCAGTGTGAGTTTTACTGGCATGCAAAGAGTTAGGTTCTGTATGAAACTATGCAGCAAGCATGTCTAAACCATGGTAGAGAAAATCCGTCAAAGACCTAGGAGGGAATTGTGTCAGGTTACAGCCAATACTGTTACTTCACAAAGACTTTAGGATTAGGGAAATGTTTTTTCCCATTGTACATTTCCTTTAAGGTTTTGTAAAACAAATGCTAGCTCAGTTTCATCCAGTCTGCTCTGTGAACCAATGTCATCCTCCATAATTTCTTGACACAGTTATCTAACAGTTATGTACCTCTTATAACATAGAACTACAGAAAACTGCTGTAATTACTTATGAGGAATTCTACATTTAACCCCAGAATTCAGAGTAGCATTCTCTGTGTGTTAGGAGGTGGCACATCTTCCTGTACCCCGGTAAGCAGTGTCTGAGGTATAATTCCCATTTTTCCAGTATTTTCATACACAGACTCATGAGTCACTGGAAGTCTTTCCCTGCCTCACTGCAGCTGTCTAAACTCTACAAACACGTGATTCGGGCACAACTAAAGCCTTTCTAGGCAAGTGATGAAACCAGCTGGAAACCATTCACACAACATCCATGCATGGTTTCCATATGTCCGGTGAGCTGTGCAATAATCTGTACCTTGTTTTCACAAATCTAAGCACTGCCCTACAATAGGAATTGTACGTGCAGAAACACAGGTTATTGCAACTTGAGACATGTAAGTACATATACAAATGAGATCAAACATGTGATCTGAGCTGCTCTCAAGCCTGAAAATCCTTGGGGTCAGAGGATCTGAAGAATATCTTGAAATCTCATCTCCCTACACCCTATTTATACCAATGGGTCTATTAACAGCTGTGATTCTTCCTACATGCCTTGTATTGCTTGTTCCATTAGAGCAGCACAGTTGCAGTAACATTATAAACCAGATACTGTTCAGGTATATGAAAAGAGCTAGTCAGTACATGTGAGGACATGAGCTACCAGCTTGTGACTGATGTGGCTATGAGATAGGTATGGCACAAGTATATGTATAGGGTAAACATAGCTGACTGCTTCAGTGATTGTGGTGGGACAATTTTAAATACAATGAGAGGTAACAAATATTTTTTTGCTGGTAATAGGAAAAGCAAGGTCAAAAAGGAACTAGAGGCTGTGGCTTCAACTGAATGAGGGCTTTCAAACTCAGATGGCCACTGTCAGTGCCAGTTACTGTATATAAATATCTTTGTTCTGCTTGTTTTAAAGAAGTCCTCCTAGATACATAAGTCTAGTAAGTCTAGAGAAGTTAACAAGGAGAGTGAACACCAAAATGATGGCTTTTTGGTCCAGCAGGCTCCAAACGTCTCCTTCCACTCTGCAACACACACTTCAGTGTGCAGAATGATCTTGCTGTAAAGTCAGCCTTTTGGTCTCAGTGCCAAACTTTGAGCTCAAGGCTGCTGGGAGTCCTGCCTTAGCTATATAAGCCTAACAGCTGTTCATGTTAGTAAAGCAGGTTTAAATTTATACTTGAAAAAAATAGTGGCTCATAAAAAAGAATATGGAACGATGACAACCATGGGGAAAAGGTAATAATTTAAGTAATGAAAAATTAATCAGGGAGTGATACATTATTATTTTAAGCAAAATGTGTTGCAGTAAGAAGAAGAAAAAAAGCTGTGGCTTTAATTAATTCTGCTTAGCATTAATAGAATAAGGTCAGGCACACCAAAAACTGTTGAATAAAGCAAAAATGTGCGAAAGATATATTCTCTGATGTTACTCATAATGAAGAAGGGTTATCTTGTGGTCAATACAGCACCATTATTTTTAAGTTAGAGGTACTACTGCTGAAAATATACAGTGGCCATAACAATTTACCTAACTGGATCGTGAAAAAGGGTTTACATAAAAAGCATTTTATGAAATGATACTCCCATTTAGCTGATCACAATTTATGGCAATTTCTAGCTTTGAAACAATCCCAATTTTGTTCAGCCCAAACTAGAGAGCCTCCCCAGCATGAATGAACCACACTGTGAATTTGAAGCGACAACAAACTGACTAGAACATAGATTTTGGAATAATTTCTTGCTTAGAAGTCCATGTGCCAAGAAATGGCTCTTGGCCCAGCCATTCTGTGGATCCACAAAAGTAGAAGCTCTTTGACAACTACTGTAAACACGTTGTTTGTAGTCAGAAACAACCTCACATGGTTTTTCTTACGGAACTGTATGAGACCTATGGAAACAGCAGCTTCCTGAAAAGGAAAATGCTTTTAAAAACATACAAAACCAAGTAAGAAACAAATGGGTTCCCAGACACTTCAAGTTCCAACTGCCTTCCTTGTTTGTTCCTGAGCCTGGATTCTCTGTAGAGTACTTGTAACGGGAAAGGTTTCACCTCTGCAAAATTTAGATGCCTGTGCTTCTCCTAGATGCTGTTCAAAGTCAGTGAAGAGACACTTCTAGAAAGAGATTTGTCTGACACCTTTTAAGTGACTGACTGTAGAGTTCCCCCCAACCAGTCACTGGTAGCAGGGAACTCACTCAAAGGCCAGCTGAGAATAATTTGATTGTTAGTGTCTGAGCAGAGCTCTGGCAAGCCCTGAAGACACCTGGAGCTTTAATTGCCCTAAGGCAGCTCACCTGTCCTGACCCCCACACACTTTCCATGAGTTTGAGACTTCTATTTAAGCTCAAGTCAAGAAGCAGACTCTTTTCTGGTGCATTTTGTGTTCTTTATGTGGGTACCTTTTTAGTGAAGACCTTTTAGGATCTCTGGATGACCTTAGATCTGTGGCTGACCTTAGTTGCTGTCACCAACCTGCTCTGCTCTCTCCGAGAGTTGTGGTCTTCTCTGGCTCCTGAATTGCCTCACCCTGGGGTGTGTGCAGCCTTGCTCCTGCTGCTCTAACAGGTACTGCCAAATATGTTGCTAATGTAATTTCATGTTGCATTTGTTACATTAATAAGAGTTAAAAATATTTAGAATCTCATAGGCCATTATTTGACTTTGCTGAATTTCTGGAGCTTTTATGGTTTACTTAGGCTTGAGAAGAAGACAAATGTAAATAGCATTCAAACCATTTGTTTGAGGAATTTTTATACAAAGGTTATGTAGCTATAGCTTTAGTTCAAGTGTCTCTGATAGTCAATATATGATTAGATTGCACTTTTTCAGTCCTGCAGAGCAATGCTGGGACACTCATCCTGTCGTGAAGCTGTTGTAGGTTCCTTAGACCCATTAGTGCAATACCTTTTCTTTACTGAAACTGCTAACAGAGCTTCAGTTGGACATACAGATTCCATTTATTTATCAGTGAAGCAGACTAATGTTTTTGCTCATGTGATACTTTTAAACAGTTTCTAAATGGCATTCTCATGCTCTGTGTGGTAATTGAGAGACTTCTTATTGCCTCAATTCAGTTCGACCCAGGAAAGCCCATATATTTTGTCACACAGCACATAGTCTTCAGGCCCCAAGAGAGCCATGAAGATGATCTCCTTTGCTTGTATGGCATGTTATGTCCCAGGGGAGCTGTACCTCTTGGGAAGACCAGCTAGAAAATACTGTCATTGATTGTCTTCATTAGGTTTAATTTCCAGCACAGGTTGTGTCTGTCCTAAGGATCTGTTGCTTTGTCTAAGTTTGTGCTGTGAGTGTTGGGGCCTTCCTCACATTTATTAACTAGAGGTTATGTCTTTGGCAAAATTAACTGAAAACAAGGGTACCTAAATGTATGTAGGGACAGGGGAGAAGTAAATACAGCTGGTGTCCTGGATCTTAAAATAGGTTACCCTCGAATCTTGTCAGATGATAAGCGGATGCACATGCTCCTTTTACTTTGAGGTACGTAAGCAGAAACAGTTTTTAAAGAGAACAACTCCAGCAGTACATCTTTAGAGTAATTACACCACCTGCCAAATAAACCCAAAACAAAAAAGAAAAAACAATAACCAAAAATCTGAAAAATCCAACATTCTCCTCCTCCCTCCACCCTATCTCTCCCTCCCCCCCGCAAAAAGAGCCCAAACCCAACCAACCAAACAAATAAAAAGCTCCACAAAGAATAAAACCGCCTGAAAGGATATGCTAAGGCTGTCCTGATGACAGCCTGGGAAGTGTCCTGGGCACTGTCTCTGTGTGCGCTCACCATTGGAGACAAAGAGTCTACCCTATTGTGCTCAATGCTCTGTCCTTTGATGTGCCAGTCTTTATTTGTTACCTGCTGCTCAGCCAGTGAGGACTATGACCAATATTTCCTCAGACTGAAATATCTGGTGCAAGCTGTGTGCTAATAAACACCACTCATTCTGAACATATTTATCTTAAAGCATCCTGTGCAGATTGCTTGCCTATTTCATAAAGTAAACATTTTCAGTGTTTTCCTATGATCTTGCCTGTTTGATCAGGTTATGGTTATTTACCTTGTAAATAAAATACTGCTTATTGATTTGTAGGTGCACCTTGATATTTTCTGTATTTGAATATCATGAGGCATTTCTCTCTAAGAACGGGGATGCATGCAGCCATGATACAAACAGGTAAGTAGGCCTGTGCATCAGCTGCCTTGGCCATGAAGGCTATTCAAGTTACTGAATGAGCAGTCAGTTTTGGTATGCAAGAAAGTGGAAGCCACCCATTCCATTAAATAAATAATATCCCTGATGTAAAAATATCTGGATGTGCTTTTGCTTGTGTGTTTTGAGTGGGCTGTTTTGTTTGCTTGGGTTTTTTATTCCTTTGACTTTTTCTTCCTGCTTAGGAAGACCACAAATAGTTATGCAGAGAAATTGTATCTATGATTTTGTTGCTTATACTTCTGGCTATTTTGGATGAGTTTAATGGAGTATTAGGTAGGATCTGTTCACAGTTCAGTTACAACTTCAAATCTGATTTTGAAGTTATTTATTTATTTTAAGTCCAGATGTTGCTAAGTATTAGTGTCCTGTTGCAAATTTTCTAATGCTGGGTGTGTTCCTTAATGCTGAAGTAAAAAAGTGGATTTGAAGAGCAATGGTAAACTCAGATTTCACTTTTCACAAAATAAGCATGCAATTTTTGAGGAAAAGCTTCAAAGTTAAGTAATTGCTGGGTTTTGGTTGTTATGTTTGTTTTTGGGTTGAGTTTTTGTTTTTCCTCTAGGGTTTGAAAAATCAGAGGAGTGAAATTAACTGCTTTTCTACTATTTTAACCCCTCATGCTGCTTTTTTGATAGACGTGTGGGTTTGGATGTTGCAGTTTAGTAATATTGAGAGCAATTTGAGACTGAATTATTAACACTTATCTTTGAGCGTCTCACTGGGAATCAAATGGATTACCTACTGTGGAATGGCTTGTGAACCATGGGTTTTACAGCACAGCTCACCTCTCCTTCAAATTCACTGCTTGTTGGCTTGGATTTTACTTTTTTTTTTTGGACTAACTTATCCTTGTATAGAGACTTTGATTAGAGAATGGACCTTAAGTGTTTGCATATTGACCAGAGCATCATAAGCCCATATTGTTTTGCTCTTTAAATGAGGCTGTATTAAAACAGCTTCTTGGGCAGCTGAGACACTGAGTTAGTGTTAAATACTGCCAAGGCCCTCCTTTTAACAGAGATGTAAGGAAAGGTAGCTACTTGGCAGGTGCTGACCTCTCTAATACTCTATTGTGAAAGCAGGTATTATCCTCCCTTCTGAGAAGCAAAGGAAGTAAGGAGGTAGTGGAACTCAAAGCAGTCTCTTACCTCTGCTCCAAGGAGAAGGTGGGAAGGCCAAGGAAGCTTTAAGGAGTTGTATAAATTGACTAAACCCAGCAGAGTAAGAGGCTGCTTCGATTTACGGATTAATTTCTTCTAAGAGTTTGAGGGTTATATCAAACTTGCAAAGGATTTTCACTTCCCTGTGTTGCATATTTCTGGGCATTCTTGAGGCTTACGCATCTGTATTCTCTTCCAGCTCCCAGACATCCTGGCTTTTTCTCCTTTACATCTTTGCTTCATCAGTATGCTTTTCCATTGCGCTGCCACAGGTAGAGGAAAGCTGCATGAACTTTACTCCTAATATTTCTACCTTTGAAAATCCATTAATCGTGGCATAGCTTTCTGAAGTAGGTGGTAATGCTGCTGTTTGTGTCCCAGCTTTCTCTCAGTAAGAATCTGATAACTGAGGTGACAAATTGAGGACTAACAGGCTTATTTTTTCATTTCAGACTGCTGGAAATGAGCCTGGTGCTCATCAGTATTTTTATTTACAATATCAAGTGTATCATCTTGGAATATATTTATCATCAGAAAGCAAAAGACTGTCTCCTGAATAGTGCTCATAGGTTTTGACTCTATAATGCTACAGGTGAACTCAACAAAACTTAATAGCTTCTCCCCCTGGTGAGGAGATCCCACCCTATAAACACTGACACAATGAACAGAAAGCAGCACTGTGTTTGTAACTATGTTCTGTTTCTGCTTCTTAAAGCAATGGCAAAATAAATTGACCCAAATGATAAAATTAATTTTACTAAGCTCTACTTAGTGAGGCCCTTATCTCATTCCACAGTAAATAGGTTGCCATTGGCTATGTGATTAGGAGTGCTGTCAATGATATTCAGTGTGATTTCCCACTCCCCACCCCCCAATTTAATTCATTCACTGAATCCACAATTCAGTATTACTGACGTCAGACTTAATTCCCATGGAGGCCATTGTGGCCTCAAAAGCATTGAACTGTGGCCTTACTGAATGAATCAGGCAGGAGAAATAGGGCTAATAATCAAAGAGGAAAGTGTATATTTATACACGGATCATCATAATTGATAATAGCTGAAAGGCAAATGCAGGAGAAATACGTAAGGGTTTTAATGAGGATTTGGAGTAGCAGTTCTCTAACCACGCTGCAGGAGTAATTACTCATCAGAGCTATGACTTGGGGATTATGGTAACATGGTTTTGTGAAAATGAACGGAACTTTTTAAAAAAGCCAACCCACCCCTTTAATCAGTGTTTCCCTTTGACAGCAGGTGCTTTAGCCCTGCCAGGACATTTTTACTATGAAGTCAGTTCAGCATCGAAGATCTAAATGATGCATAGGATTTCATGGCTAGCTCTGTGGTTTAAATGTTATGACTGATCGGGGCAGAAGAAATGCCTTTTCATTCCACTGTGATAGTACAGGAAAGTCTCATGTTGTGTGGAAAGAAATGACCTTCTTTTTATACCCTTTCCTCTTCACCACACATCTGAAGTTTTTCCCCCTACTGTTAAAGCAGTTTAGTCTAAACAAAAGAGCACCATAGGCAGGCTGTACAAAGATCAGTCCAGTTCCCATGTTTATTAGCCTGAGAGGTCTGGGCTTTCCTTGGAGAGAAAGGAGGCATCAGCAGCCTTCAAACCTTCAGGAGTCTGCCTACTCTAACAAATATCCCAGTGGTGATATCGAGCTGTGTGGTTTCAAACTTTGCCTTTCTTTTTGGACTGGCTGATAGAAGCAGATGGCAGAAATTCTTCTTTTCATGTAAGCTAGGTCTCAAACAAAGCTAAAGCTTGGGCTTTAGACTGTGGGTCATTGTGCCCCGTGGGCAAGCAGAAGAGACATGGCCAAACCTTTAAATACCAAGGACTGTTGTGAACATCCAGGATAAGTGAGAACTGGTCTGTTTGCTCTTGAGAAATAATGAGTCTAAATAGAAGGGGAAAATCTGAATTGCTTACCTGGCACAAACATTCCTGTACGATATGTTAATTGAGAGCTTGTCTCCTTAGTGATGTAGCTCGTCACTGCCCCGACTGTGTAGCTATGCTGATCTGGCTGGTATAGGGTTAGTCTATGATAGAGGCCAGCAGAGCAATTGGATTATCATGGGATTCAATTTTTTTTTTCACATCTTTTATTTCTATAACTTCTAATAGGAATGCACATGGTAGAACATTGTTTATGTGTGGGGCCTACAGTAAGAGGGGTGTTTGTTTGAATTAGTCAAAGCAGGAAAGATTCATGTTTAAAATCAAACATCTGGGTATGACCAAGATGACATTTCCTAACAGAAGATTCAGTGTTAAAAGGTATATATTTATAAATACTGGGGAAAATGGGACATGTGTAGATCTAGCTCTATTGGATATTTATGAAGTGTCATGGTTTTATTTGGACAGAGGTTTAGTAATTATCAACACTAAAGCCATTTATTAAGTTTGAAAGTAAATCAATAACAAATTGGAATTCCATTTATTTTGTGATCACTTTCCTGCTGCCTAACATGCCAATAAGGTGTAGCAGAACACACCTGCAGGGCTGTCACAGATACCAGATATGAAAGACACATGCACACTTTCCACAGTTGCTTTCATGAAATAGACTGCTAAAATAAGGAATTTTCAGAGGAGATTGAGGAGGAGACTCCCAACATAAAGGAAAATCCAGTGCAAGATGTAGGGCTCAGCTGATGGATGCCAATGCAAATGGAAACTCTGTGGTAAGGTACTTGCGTGGTCTGCTTAGTAATCCTGTTTTAAATGCCTTGAAGCTTTTGCAAGTACTGGGAAGGACATTTGCTTCTCATTGTTTTGCTATTTTTGAAAGCTGCTAAATATGCAGAGTGCTACCCCAAACCAAGAGCAGCATTCTGCTCTTGAATTGCTGTCAATGATCATCACAGTAATAAAGACCACACCAGAAAAAAAGGACACCGAAAATTGGAACCTGTTTGTTCTTACTGGTAAGTTACTCTAGTACACCAGTTACAGTTTTGGTGTACAGGTGGAACAAAGACAGTGGATTGAGAAGATGGGCCTCTGAGGGCAGCTCTTGTTTGGGCACATAGTGCTGCTCTGAGGATGGCTTGTCCCCAGGTAGCATGTGTAAGTTTTGTGGGAGATTAATACTGTTGTGGTCAGTATAGATTTATCTTTCCTTTCCTTTAGTTTTGCACAGTATCGCCATGATGCTGTGACAGGCAAGACTTGGCATTGTAATTCCCCTGGAGATGGGAGCATGATCTTATCCCATGCTATGGACATGGCTTCAGCTGAGCTCATGCAATGTGTGCTGTGTTTGTGAATGCATAAGAATTAATGCTCCTTGTTACCTATCAAAAAAGGGAAAGAAAATAAAGCTGTAATACTTGCAGCCTGCGAACTGTTTTGGGTTTCGTGGGAACAGTTTGAACGAAGGTCTTGTGTGCAATAGAAGGATTCAGGTTCAGCAATTGAAACCTGTCATTGGGCCTGAAGGGATTGAGCCAAAATCTGAGATCCTGATCTCTACTGATACCACTGTAGCATCCAAACACAAATCTCTTGGCAAAGATCCATCTCTCTTTGAGTGTGCACTAAGAAAGGTAGGAAATGTTTCATAGTCTTAATATTACTCTAATTAAAAACAAAGCTGAGGGAAAAAGACTAATTGCCTAGAAGCAGTAAAGAAAGCATAATGATCCTGAAACAATCAATCTACAAGAATCACTGTTTTTTTAGATTTTCCTAAAGGTCCTTCAGCCTTTGATCATGCCTACTGCTGGTCAGTAGGTGGAACGGTGTGCTGTACTTGTGAGTTTTCTGGTCTGGCTTTGTCATTGTGAACTACGAGCTGCCCAGATGAACTGTATTTTGTTGCACGGAGCTGCTTAAGAAGACATCTGGTGTGCTGCATATAGACCACTGCTAAGGTGATGATTCAGCATGAGAATAAGTTGTCCTGCCTTCTGCTTTGAGAACTTACTGCTTAGAAAGTGGAAGCTGCGGCTGATGTCATCAGTACGGTAACCCTTGTGTCTGATGGTCTCTGAGTGAGGGGATCCAGACATTAGAAGCTAGACATGACTGTTCTGTGGAAATGTATATGGCAGTGATGTACAGAGCTGGGTTCAGATTTTGTATGTATTCAGGTGCAGTGTGAATCTCATTAGTTATGCAGTGGTGTTATGCATGTTATTTAATCTAAGTGGCTTTGTAACTGTACTGCAATCATGAAATGGCATAGGATTTAAATATATTTAGAATAATTACATTGGGTGTGTATAACAACATATATGATTTCCAATAGAGAAGAAAACTCAGGACTGTAACTTGATGCCACAGCCACCAGTGAGAACTGCCTTCAGGACTGATGCCATGGTGTTTACTTACTTTTCTCTGTGCTCAGGGAGGCCTAATCTTTACCTGGATGTAGGAAATGGCTGGGGGGGAGTTTGTTAGGAAAGCAAACTAAGAACCTGTTACCAATGGATTTGTCTTTTATGGCTGAGGTGCTGGTAAACTTGCTCATGCCCAAGAACTGATCTCATGGTTATATAGCTCTTAAGCTGTGAAGTTTATTTGGCAGAGGATGGTGTCAGTCATGTATGCAACATACTGGAGTAACCTTAGTCTTGCCTGGTGAGGACTTCATAGTTAGGCACTGTATTAAAGCACTCTTCTGGCTGTAACTGTGTGTCATGGTTCAAACCCAGCCGGCAACTTGGAACCACGCAGCCGCTCGCTCACTCCCCGCAACCTCTTCCTTCCTCTCCCTGCTCCCGGAGGGATGGGGAGGAGAATCGGAGGAATGTAACTCTCACGGGTTGAGATAACAGCACTCCAGTAACTCAGGTATAATACAAACCACTACTGCTACCAATAATAATGTTAAGGGAAATAACAAGGGGAGAGGACACAACCACTCACCACCCGCTGACCGATACCCAGCCCGACCCGAGCAGTGATCTGGGCCTTCTGGGTAACTCCCCCCAGTTTATATACTGGGCATGACGTGCTGTGGTACGGAATAGCCCTTTGGCCAGTTTGGGTCAGGTGTCCTGTCTCTGCTTCCTCCCTGGCAGAGCATGAGACTGAGAAAGTCCTTGGTCAGAGTAAACATTACTGAGCAACAACTAAAAACATCGGTGTTACCAGCGTTGTTCCCAG